>NC_067480.1:78057220-78332220 GCF_947179515.1 Apodemus sylvaticus
TTGAGAAAAGATTGTAGGATGGAGTGACAGGGTGGTAGAGAGAAGCAGAACTAGAGATGCTATGGTGGTGATAGGTATAGGAGCTCTCAGGAGGTTCACCCACCAGAAACTCCTTACATGAAGCCATCACTGATGCTTGCCCTGCTGGAGGGAGGAGAGCATGGGGCTATGGCAGGTTCTGTCTGCCGACATGCTGCCTGACCGCAAGATCACCCTGACTCTGAACAACAAGATATACGAGATGAAGAATGGTTTATTTTCTGAATTTAGTCTCCTTGAAAGACTTCTGTGGTCCTTGCTGCAGCTGGAGGCCATGTTAATGTCCACCATCCACACTTCCACCAGAAACCATGTGGAAGTCCATGATCCATGCTGTCACCTGCTGATAAGGACACTGAAGCGTCTGTGCCATGATTTCAATGACTGCAAGCTCGTAATTGAGAATGAGAGACATTGCAGGCTTCTGTGGCAACCCCTACTCCCAAGAAAAAAAACCAGTCCAGACAGGAAGTTGTTGAAGAGAGTCCTTAAACATCATGATGAGGATGCTTCACAGTTGATGGCTTCTGGTAGAGATGGGGGAGTCATGGAGAAAGACTCAGCTTTCGTTAAGGGTCAGGCCACTGGGAGTTTGATCATGCTCCAGTGAGTATGTGAGCAACACAAATTGGACTTGTTTTTGTTTGGTTTCGTTTTCCTCTTTTTGGTGACTGGGGAGGGGGTGCAGAAGAGTAGACCGGGAATAGACAGGAAGCGAGTGTGATCAGGGGTGCATTGTATGAAGTTCCCAAACAATATAAATACTGTGTTAGGAAAACAGAAAGTTCATATTAGAAAGAAAGCATTTACTTGTTTGCTGTTTTGTTGGATTCATGGCCAGTTGTACCTTAGAAATTACACACCAGAGAGCTGCAAGAAATGTATTGAGGCTGTCAAACCTTTACCTAGTAATTAAATTATGGCGGCATCTGAAAAATTGATCCTCCAGGAAAGCCCTTCTAGTGTTTTATTAAAGACTCACATAAGGTCTGTGTGGAGCCATGATTTTGGGTTTCCATTCTGCAGAATGGGGTTTGTGAAAGCTGTTGAGAATAAGACCTACTTTAAGAGATACCAAGTGAGATTTAGTAGGTGGCAAGAGGGTAAAACTAACCACTATACTCAGAAACAATTGGCAATCCAGGCAGTAAGAACAGCAAGCCCAAATAAAGGATGCCTGTTTGTGTAATTAACAAGAGGTATCGTCTGTCAGATTGCATATACTTGTATAGAAGGGGATATGGTAGTCTGTGCAGCACATGGACATGAACTGCAAAAATAGAGTGAAAAAGCTGTGCCTGACAAAATTATGCTGCAGCCTACTGTACTGCAGGCTTCTCGGTTGGATTGACAGGGACACGATCTCTGAAGGGCGAGTGGAGGAGACTGGAGATGTGGAAAGCATAGATTGTCGGCCTGGTGCCTTCACTTGCTATTTGGATGCAGGTCTTGCCTGAACTACAAGTGACAATAGAATTTTGGGGACCCTGAAGGAGCTTGTCTACCACTCATACTACCAATTGATTCACTGGGTATGACTCTGAAAGAAAGGAATTCAGTGTAGGACTACATCAGAAGCACAGCAAGGGTCAGAATGTGGCAGATTACATGTGCTACCTAATGGAGGAAGATGAAGATACATATGAGAAACACTTCACTTGGTAACTCCATACATGATGGAGAAGGTGGATGGGGAAGCTCATGATGCTATCTGAGAGAATCTGTTATACTGTGTCCTGCCTCTCCACGAGGGTACCTGGGAGCTGTTGGCACACTGCCAGGAGGAGGCAAGGCAAAGTCCATGGTGGTTACTGGTCTCCTTTCCAGGTACTATTGGGAGAGAGAGTCAGGAATGAGGGTCCTTGGTCTACCTCCCCCTCAGGGCATCTGCAGGCCAGGCAGAGAAGGGGAGGTGAAGCCTGGGACAAGCAGAATCAGGTCTGATTGAGAACACGTGTCAAGAGTACTGGAGGGATGAGAGGATTAGAAAGTCTTCTTGGGGGTCTTAGGCACCCCTCTCTAGTTGAAGGTTCTCCTCAATGAATCAGTTCTCTGAGGTGATCCTTGTTTGTTCATATTGCTTTATTTAATGGTGGTGTAAACACATTCACTCTTTATTCATGAGGAAACAGGGATAAATACCTTTTGGGAGAAGGAATACCAAGGAAGGGAAGCTCATTGGGTAAAGGCCTCAATATATCTAGATACCTCATTAGCATGGGGAAAGAAGAACTCCAGGTGTTATTTAGCATGACTGACTGCCCATGGTCCTCTCAATAGGGTGTCATGGTTACATGTTCCAGAGCAGGCACAGAGACAGGTAGGGAGAGGCTCCACTCTTACCAGTCTCAGATCTGTGAGATTCCTAAGGTCTGAGCTCACTCAACCTTGCCAGTTTTTATGCTCATCTGGGAGCATGGCCCTACATGCCATAAACCAATTTATAAGAAGAAGCCCAAGAGAGAAATGAAGAAGACATGATACTATTCCCAAATGCCTGTTGTATAGAAGAAAGATCTTGTTACTCAAAATAAAGCAAGCTTCCAGAGAGTTCAGAAATGGGCTGCTGAAAGCTAAAACAATATTTTAAGATTTTTTTCATAAAGACAACAAACATATTGACAAGCTCCCCCTAAGATGTATTTAATATAAAAAAAAACCCCACAAGTAGTTGATTTTTAGTTATCCTCCAAAAACCTTACTCAAAGCATAAGCAGGTAGCTAAATGGTCTTGGGAAGCCACACTCCATCCATCACTTCAGCTCCAGTTGACCAGGAAGCCAGTGTATTGTCCTTACACTGGTCACCAATATTGTGAGCCCTCACCCTTAACTCGAGATCTCTGTGTGCATTCTGCTAATCTCAGTCCTTGGTTGCTAACTCAACCCTACCCTATACCTAAGTATATAGTAGGACACAGAAAAGTAGTCTAGCCGTGAGTGTTTCCAGGATGTTGCCCCATGCTTATTACCGGGCAGGAATGGTAGCATTTAAGATGTGGATCCTTCCAACCTTCAAGAACATAGGGACATGGCTGGCTTCTACTAGTTCCATGTCACACAGAGTCATGCTACTTACCATACAAGTAGAGCATTGATGGATAAGTAGGTCATCAATATGGCCCACAATTTTTACAGACAGAATGGAGCAACAGAAATACTGACTTGACACTGTACATGCACAGAACCCTCCTCATGCCTGGTATAGTGGTTTGAATATGCTTAACCCATGGGAAGCGGCACTAGTAGGAGGTGTGTGGCCTTGTTGGGATGGGTGTAGCCTTGTTGGAGGAAGTGTATCACTGTGTAGGTAGTCTTTGAGGTTCCTTCCTATACTCGGTGCAGATGAGGTCTTTATCCTGGCTGCCTGTTGGCTTCCCCAGGACCTTGTCTGCCTGCATGCTGCCATGCTTCCCACCATGATGATAACTGACTGAACCTCTAAAGCTCTAAGCTAGACTTAATTAAATGTTTGCCTTTATTAAAGTTATCTTGACTGTGGTATCTCTTCACAGCAATAAAACCCTAACTAAGACACTTGGTCTTTATTCAGTGTCCTGGCCTGAGTCCTGTTGCTTTCTCCATGGTTATCAGAAGAGTTCCTCCTCAGGACCATTGTGGTGACTTTACCATTGCTATGAGAAAGTTAAGCTGGTACAGACAACTTAAGAGGAATCGCAGGAGGTCAGGAAACACACAAAGGGTAATAATACCTATAATCTCTAGATTTCTTTTCTCTTTCATTCCATTAAGCAGCTTGCTAATAAGATGGTATACTCATATTCAGGACGAGGAACCTCCCCCATGAGTCCTCTTAAAGTGATCTCATACATCACCAGATGTATGCTTTAATAACTTAGGTTATTCATAACCTGGTAACATTATCAATGAGTAAGCACCACAAGCCTCCTTGACCACTGATATTCTCCTTGAGTAGTGATATCCTGCCCCTAACACCTTGCGGAAGGTTCATGGTCATATTGTGCTCATATTATACATGAGTCCCATAGGTTTTTTGAAAAACTTGTTCAAATTCTTAGACTAAGTTCCAAGTCTTCTCTTTGACTCAAGGCAGTGTAGAACTGTGAGACAGTTTCTACTTGTGTAGAAAATGGAAATGATGTGCTTCCAACACAAGACTGGTATCATAAGCACTTGCTTTTCAAAGTGGAGGGAAGAAGGCATAGGAAATAGAGATGGAACCAAAGCAGATCCCAAACCTAGCACAGCAAACATTAAATCCTATCACTTTCATGCCTGGTACTTGAGAAGTATGGGCATCTTGTGAGTTCCAACAAGCTTGGGCAGCCATTCTTTCCTGTAAGTATGCCATTAACAGTCACAGCGCCTCTCTTGGGGTGACTCCAGTACTGGGCTGTAGCTGCTTGCATTATGAATGCTAATTATGTTTCCCCAAAAACTGTATGAGAGAGTCTGCATGTAGCTTCTGGGAACCTGCCCCTAGTTGGTTCTGATTGGTAAATAAAGATGCCAACAACCAAAAGCTGGACAGGGCAGAGGCAGGACTTTAGGATTTCTGGACTTGAGACTAGGGGAGAGGAAGGAGGGATCCATCATGCTGTGAGAATATGGAGAAGAAAGAAGCCATGCCTGAGAAGAGTGTAGGAGAGAGAGGCATGGCTGCCATGTGAAGGGGCCAGGAAAGCACGACAGGCACAGAGGGAGGCCCAGTTAGGCAACCCTCTGGGTCTAGAGCAGCCAAGATAGGATATAGAGTTTAGTAAGTAATAACAGGATCACTGGTGGGAGGTGGATTGACTGTGTGGAGGTTGGGCAGTGGCCCAGATATTGAGCTGACTAAGGCATATTAAAATATAAAAGCTCTGTGTGTGTGTGTGTGTGTGTGTGTGTGTGTGTGTGTGTTTCACTCGGGAACCTAAACCATTGAGGTGGGTAAAGAACCCAATACCAGGATTTATAAATTAAAAAAATATATATTCCTACACTTGGCAGCTTTTCTCAGAATGCATTCCACATTCCTGACCTCCCATATCCTGAGTTCTCTTCTATGCTTTAGGTTTCACCTCACATCTCCATCGGTCACACGTGGGAATCTGACTTTACATTGCCTGGCATCCCAAACTTTCTGTTGGTGTCTTGGGTGGATGCCTCCGCGACTCCGCACCTTTGTAGTTTGTATAACTGCCTTGAACCTTCCTCCATCACCTTTAAACTTTGCCTCTCAAGTTTTCAAGGCATGTACTAGATTGTCATTTACAGTACACATGCTGGCAAAAAAAAAAAAATCTGTCAATGTTTTGTATGGCTCCCAAGAGTCCTCATCTCCCCCCCCCCCAAGACCTCACAAATCCAGCGGTTAACTGCCTGTACACCTATACTTAATCAGCCTTCAGGACTTCTAAGCTTCTTCCACAACCAACCATTATATTTTCCTTCCTGTGTCATAGGGCTTCCCTAGCCCATATCTCCACATCTTCAAACTTCCTCTTGCAAACTAGTTTCAGATACCTGAGAGCCACATGGTCAGATTTAGTTGCAGCAACGACTCCGCTTCTGATACCAATTTTCTGTGACAGATTGCCTGACACAAGCAGCTTAGAGGCGAGATTTATTTTGGCGTAACGTTTGAAGGTCCAGTTCATTATGATGGAGGGACGCAAGGGAGACAGCTCAGTCAGTTCACATCATGATGGGCCAAGGGAGCAAGGAAAGGGGAGCAGCCACTCTCTGGTTTGCTTCTTTTTGTCCTTATCCATCTGAGTGTCCAGTCGATACAACAGTGACAGTCACGTTGAGTAGAAGCCTCTTCCCATCACTTGGTCCTTGGGAAAGACACTCTGAGGTATGTTCAATATCCTATACGGCTAGAATCCAGTCGAATTGGAAGTGAAGATTAACCACAGACTGTTCCCGGGCAGGTTACCTTAGCCTCTATGCCATCTTTATTCACTTAAACCAGTAAGAAGCTTCACGTCGTGTTTAAGAGCCCCTGCGTGGTCTCTGAAAGCAGCTGATGAAGATGGCTGTTGATCCAGGTTGGCTTATTTTGCTATCTATGTTCATCAGCTTGTTGTCACCAAGTCAAAGCACAAGTTTAAAGGATCCAATGGGAACAAGGGAACCAGGTGTCCAGATGTTAGTCTCAAATACTGTCAATCATTAAGCTCAATGGAGAAGCAACATCTCCTGTATATTTGGGATTAACTGTCAGCTCTACCGAGAACTCCTAAATAAAATAGGGTGCTTTAAACATGGTACCTGTGGCACCTTGAATGATAGATACCCCCTATAGGTTTTATGTGTTTGAGCACTTGGACCCCAGGAGGTGGTAGTGTCAGGGAGTTTATGGAACCTTTACGAGGCCTTGCAGGAGGAAGTACTGCACTGGGAGAAGGCTTTTGAAGTTCTAGCCTTGGCCCACTTGACGTTTGCTCTCTTTTTCTGCTGTTAGGTGAGGATGTGATCTGTCAGCTTCCTACTTGGGGTGCCTGTTCCATATTCCTTCCTCACATTATGAACACTCCCTCCAGAACTGTAAGCAAAATACACTTCCACAAGTTGCTTTTGGCTGTGGTATTTTACCACAGCACCCACAAGTAGCTGATACATCCATCACTCAAGTATAGCCCTGGCTTTGACTAAGTTTCTTAGGCGCCAACTCTCACCTAACACAGTAACTATACAACATTTGCATGTGAATTTCTATTTAGGTACCTCAAGTTTTGCATACATAAATTTGTCCAAAGCTGCAGGTTAGCTCTGTCATATCTGAGCAGTGAAATTATACATTAGGTCTGAAGACATGAATCTTATATCTTCTCAGCAACCTGTTCATTTTATTTCTGACACCTTTGGAAGCCAGTGTGTTTCTAGAGTGGTGTCTTGATTCCAGCTACACATGTCAGTTGCTCTATAAGCAGACTGCAGTAAATAAAAGCATCATGTTGCTCCATTGCAGCAAATGTTCCTAGTGGCTTTCAATAAATTCCACCCTCTTATATTTCTGTGTAGCACAGTTCTTGCCTGCTTCACTCATTAAAGGCTTGTCGCAGTCCATTCTTCCAGGCCTTCAGCAGTACCAGGAAGATTCTTACTTTGACTGGTTTGCTATGCAGTACTCATCTAAAACCATTTCTTCTTCACATTTCTAACCCTTAAAAATAAGGCAATGGAGAAGTCATCTCTGAAGAATTCCTGACTACCATTGTCACTGCCTGCACCATATCCATGGTTTAGTTATGAAAATGTCACCAATCAGAAGCACCTGAACTTTCTCTTCTCTTCCATAGAAACACCTGATCCTACTCCTGAGGCACTCATCTCTTGAGACCAATGCAGACAAAGGCCTTTTGCCTTGTTTTCAACAACTTGCTTGAACTTTGGGGAACACACGAGCCATCATATCCTACATGGGCAATACATTTGGACTCCATTATGGTATTTGGACACTCGCTGTTCTCCAGAGAATAGGAAGCACATTCATGATGGAAGGAAGTTAAAGAACAATGCAGTTTTGAGTTAGTCTTCTGTAGATGTTCTTTTCACAGCACTTACTATGAGACTGCTATCACTTTATTGCTTTTATTTTCATTTATTTTATGTGTATGCATGTCTTGCCCTCTTGTGTCTTGCCTACTTGCCTACTTGTGTCTTGCCTACATACATGGTGCATATCTATGAAGTAGTGTCCATGAAGTAATGTCCATGAAGGCCAGAAGAGAGCATCAGATCCACCTGGAACTGGAAATTACAGTCTGGTGTGAGCCATCATGTGGATGCTGAGAATCAAACCAGGTCTTCTACAAGAGCAGTTGGTGCTTTTAGCTACTGATCCATCTCTGCAGCCAATACAATGGCTCTGTAGATAGCTCTTCAGCCTGTACTAGCTTCTACCAAGCACTCCCTAGATATTCTTTTTATTCTGGCTTCTGAAGGCTTTCCTTGCCTACTCCAGCTCCTCTTGTCTCATAGCTGTTAACTCTTGTAGGTCCAGTTGGTAATAAAAAATAGTGAGATATAAAATGGAAAGGTGGAATTGAATCACCTCTCCAGCAGGACAGAGATTCTGTGCTACTGGGTGCCTGGTTGTTGTGACTTTCTAGGGGACTGTAAACAAACATCTATTCATAGCAGTGCACTGAGAACAGGCTAAAGGAGTCGTTTGACCCAGTCTAGCTTGTTGAGCCAGTACGTCTGAGGTTATTTACAGGAGCATTGATTACTCCAAGCAAAATGCACCATCAGAACATTACAAGTGGTACTTGGCCAATGATGAAATAAACTATTATTTTAATTTCAATTGCAAAATGATCAGAACAATTTTAATTCACAGAGAATTATATATAGTTAGCATAGCCCAGGGGCAGATCTTTTTCAGGCTCTGTCATAATATATTCGAAAAACTCTGCCATTCAGACAACACAGAACATATTGCTCCATTATAGCCTGAGGTCATGGCAGTACCCAGTGATTAAGAGAGCTGGTGCTCTGGAATTCTTAGTGACTATTCACACTTACAATGCTCCAGACACATCTAGACTGTGAGGAAGTAGAGATTGTTTTCCCCAGTTTTCTAGGAAAATTTGAATTCTAAATTGTCTTTCAGGACTAATTCTAAGAGGAATTTTTCACAACTTGAGGGAATTATCCAAACTCAACAAGGTGATGCTAAAAATTCCCGCAAAAGCACAAGCAGCAAGGAACACCCCCGACTTCACCCAAAAGTCCTGACTGTATTTTGCACTTAGAGAGAAATGTAGTTCACCAAAAAATGTACCTTTGATGTGCACAAAGTCCCCAAAACACTAATGAGAAGATGATCAAGGTCCTGAGAAATACAGGCTCTCAGAGTAGAGCGAGCAGAAATATATTTAGAATTTATCGAAAGAGAAACCACAGTTAGTTAGATTGAAACCTGTCTTGATTTAGAGAAGACCACCATGAAATAGCTGAGGTGGTCAAGAATTCAACTTTCTCTGCAATGGACCACCAAATCAAAGCCACAAAACTGCATGGGAACATGAGGTCTTTTCCAGAGACTAAAGAATTTTCCAGGAAGGTGAAATATCATGGAGATCCTGAGAAATATTCCATAAATTAATATCACCAAGATTGAGGGTCAATCAAGTAGATGTATGAACATTACCAGAGACATGCTGAAGGAATGCAGCTGGCTCAGAGACCTGCATCTCTGCCCAAAGTTCACCATCTAAAGACTGTGCTGCAAAGACTTGGACTGCCTAGGAAGTGAGCACAAGGGCATGATCATGACAGAAGGCCTGAAGCCTAAGTTTACATGGACAATTCTGTAGTCTTCAGCCTAGGGCCCACAGAGGGCTTGAAGAGCAAGCATGGTCTGTTCCAGGGACAGGCTGGTCAGACTATCCCAGTCAGCTGCTACTGCTCACAAGAACAAAGAGTATGAAGGACATTGTCTTAGTTTTATTGCTGTGAAGAGATACCATGACCAAGGCAACTCTTATAAAGGCAAATATTTAATTAGAGCTGGTTTGCAGTTCCAGAGGTTTAGTCCATTAGCATCATGGCTGGAAGCATGGCAGTGTCCAGGCAGACATTGCGCTGGAGAAGTTGTTGAGAGTTCTGCATTTTGATCCAACTGCAGCCAGGAGAGATTGGCTCTTCTGTCCTGAGTGAAGCTTAATCATAGGACCTTAAAGCCTACCTCCACAGTGACTCATTCTCTCCAACAAGGCCACACCTATTCTAGCGAGGACACACTCCTAATTGTGTCACTCCCTGTGGGCGAAACATTCAAACACATAAGTCTATGGAGGCCAAACCTATTCAAACCACCACAGACAGGGAAGAGGAATAAGTAAGCAGTGTGTCAGGCTAGTTAGCAATGCAGGCGAAGGTGGTGGAGTTGGGGTCAGCGTCTATACCTCACCTTCCTTGAGATTCCTTAGATGGGTACCATCTGATATCTGTTCATATCCCAAATCCTAGGTTAGAAAATCCCCTAGCAAAGTTCAGAACCTCTTCATGGTGGAAATGTTTGCATGATAGTGGTCTAAGAAGAGAAATGAACAGAGGAAGAGACCTGGGCAGGGTACAGTTGGCAAAGGCACACCCACAGCACCCTGTTCCTCTAGATAGGTTTCTCCTATTGTTTGACATCTCCCAATTATATAATAATAACTTATCAGGTCAGAGCCCTCATGACCAAGTTTTCTCTGGTGACTGCACCACAAGCATACAACACTGTGTGTTTTACTAATCCCCAGGGCATTTTTTATCCATTCAAACTGTGTTTCAAGATGGCATTATTAGACTTAACCATTGTACTTTGTGAACATTCACTTCTAGGGCAGCTATTAGTCAAGTTCACAAGGGTACTAAATCCACAACAGGCCAGTCAGAGGTTGGATTTGAAGAGATAGTCTGAAATCATGCCCAAGTGGATCTTCGGAGATGAGGAAATTAGAGCAGTATTTGGTGCTCCTTAGACATCAAGGTAACCAGAATCTGAGTTACTGTGCCCTTCCTCAGATAAGATGGTATCAAAATGCAGCATTAGGGCTGGCGAGATGGCTCAGTGGTTAAGAGTACTGTCTGCTCTTCCAGGGGCCCTGAGTTCAATTCCCAGCAACCACATGGTAGCTCACAACCATCTGTGATGGGATCTAAAGCCCTCCTCTTCTGTGTCTGAAGACAGTGACAGTGTAATCAGACAAATAAAATAAATAAATCTAAAAATAAATGAATAAATAAATCTGTTTTTAAAAATACAGAATTAAAGGCAGTTAACAGAGTCTCATCACCATGTGTGGGAAAGGAGCATGGAGCTACTTTGCAATGGCTTTTATAGACCAGGCTAGTAGAGATGTCAGGAAAAAGCTTCAGAGGCTAGAGGGACTACAGGATAAGCTGCTGAAGAATTTAGTGTAGGTTGCGGAGAAAGTCTACCATAACAGGGAGACAGAGGAGGAGAAGGAGCAGAGAAAGAGTAAAAAAGAAAGGTGACAGGAAGAGAATTTACAGAGAATCTTGGCTACAGTAGTTAGGGAAAGCAGAGAAGAGAGACTCCAATTGAAGAGAGACAGAAAACTCCTTAAAAAGGACCAGTATGCATATAGCAAGGAGAGGGGCCACTGGTCCCTAGAGTGCCCCAACATAAAGAAATAGGGAGAAAATCTCTGAGACTGAGGAAAAATGCTCCCAGATCCAGAAGGTGTTAGCCCTGGGCAAAGAAAGCAATTGAAGGGCGGGGTTCAGACCTCAGACAGGGCACCCCAGGACCTAGAATGGTGGCTCGAGGCCTTTTCTGGGGCCTTGTCTGAGACAGCAGGGATGAGGAGGGCCACCAACCAGACCCCCATCCATGAGGAACTCAGAGCCCAAGCCTCCCTTCCCAGTGTCTGTGCACCAGTATCCGATGTTGAGGGAGACCTGGGACAGAATCAGGCCCCACATTACCAGGGTCTTAGAACAAGAGATCCTGTGGAAGTGCCAATCAGGTTGGAATACTCCCCTCCTGCCTGTGAAGAAACCTGGGAGCCAAGACTAAGGAGGACTGTCTAGAGGGGACCAAACACCTCTTGGAGGAGCTGGGAGGATTGGGATACAGAGTCTTAGCCAAGAAGGTCCAAATCTGCCAGAGAAAAGTAAGTTATTTGGTCTACCTGCTGAGAGACCAAATAACTGAAAGACAGTGGTGCTGGCTCTTCAATGCTCCAAAGAAGGCACATTCCTCCTCTGCAGAGCCCCAAGCATGCAGGGGAATTCCTGGGCATGGCTGGGTTCTGCTGGTTGTGGATCCCAGGGTTTGCTGAGTTGGCTGTGCCCCTCTACCCCGTGACTAAAAATGAACAGCATTTCCATTGGGAGGAAGAAGAGCAAGAGGCTTTTGATGTGATTCAGCAGGCTCTGATGGAGGCCCCTGCTCTAGAACTGCCTGATGCCAGAAGATCTTTCCACCTTTATGTGGTTGAGAATGGGGGATATCCAAAGGGGTATTCACTTAGTGGTGGGGCCCCTGGAAGCTCCCAGTTGCCTATCTATCAAAGAAATTAGACCCTGTCACTGCTGGGTGGCCTGCTTGCTTATGAATAGTGGCAGAGGTGGCGGTTCTTTTAAAGATGCTGATGAGTTGACTCTGGGGAAGAACCTGACTATGACAGCTCCCCATGCCTTGACTGACCAACACCCACATGACTCATTATTAGACTCCATTGCTAAATTTAGATCAGGTGACCTTTACATCACCAGTCTGACCCCCGATGTCGACCCACCAGTTCTTGATTGCCAGCGGATTCTAACTGAGGACCAGGGATGGCAAAAGACCTGTCGGATCAGCCACTCCCAGATGCTGATGCAACCTGGTTCACTGATGGCAGCAGCTACCCTGGTAGAGGGACAATGGAAGGCATGGAGGACGCCATTGTGGACAGACTCCAAGAGGTCTCGGCAGAACCTCATCCTCCTGGAACACCAGCCCAGAAGGCAGAGCTCTGACCAAAGCCTAGGACCTGGAGGCAGGCAAAGAGATCAACATCTACACGGATAGCAGGTATGCCTTTGCCACAGCCTACGTCCACGGGGCTATATACCAAGAGAGAGGACTGCTCCCATCAGAGGGGAAGGAAATAAACAAGCAGGAAATCTTGGATCTCTTAGATTCCCTGATGAAGCCAGTAACTGTGAGTACTGTTCATTGCCCAGGACATCAGAAGGGAAGAGACTCAGTGGCCCAAGGCAATAACCAGGCAGATCAAGTGGCTCCAGAAGTGGTTATGCAGGAGCCTATCCTGGCTATGGGCCTGCAAGAGACACCCACTGGGAAATAGGACTGGATTAAGGAATAGGATATACTGAAGAATGACATAGAATATACTGAAGAAGAAAGGATTCAGATTGCTAGCCACCCTACCAACTATTACCTAGGGAAGGAAGGGCAAGGGGACACACAAGAAAGAAAATTATACTCCCTAGAAAGCAAGCAAAAGACTTACTAGGCCAAATGCACAGATGGACTCATTTAGGGGATAACAAGCTTGTCCAAGCAGTTAAGGGACATAAAATATATATAATAGACCTCTTGTTTTGGGCCAGAGAGACAGTAGAATAGTGTAAGGTATGCCAGCAAATGAATGCTTATGCAGCCAAATTAAACAGGGCAAAAGACCTAGGGGAGAACGGCCTGAAGTATATTGAGAGGTTGATTTTATAGAAGTTAAGGCAGAAAAATATGGTTACAAATACCTTGTAGTGTTTGAAGATATTTTCTCTGGATGGATTGAGCCTTTCACCACCAAGGAGGAAACAGCTACTGTGGTAGCTAAGAAGATATTAGAGATTTTCCAGAGGTTCAGAGTGCCGAAGGCAATTGGATCAGAAAATGGTCCTGTTTTTGTCTTTAAGGTAAGTCAGGGATTGGCAGAGACATTAGGGACTAATTGGAAGCTCCATTGTGCTTGTGCGTACTGTCCCCAGAGCTCAAGGCAGGTAGAGAGAATAAATAGAACCTTAAAAGAGACCTTGAATAAATTAACCTTGGAGATTGGTTCGGATTGGGTGGTGCCCCTCCCCTTGGCCCTGTTCTGCGCCTGGAATACCCACTACCATTTTGAGATCCTGTTTGGTATCCCAACTTCCTTGGTGTCCACTGGGCCCTGCCTGGAGGTATCCCAACTCACTGATAGGAACCTCTTCTTGAGGCTCCAAGCCCTTCAGTCAATACAACATGAGATTCGGCCCAAACTGCCTGCCTTAAATGCTCCAGGGATGCCAGAGACCCATCAGGGCTTCCAGACTGGTGACTGGATCTATATAAAGAGACATCAGGCTCAGTCACTGGAACCCTGATGGAAGGGACCCTTCCTGGCGCTACCAGCCATTCCCACAGCCCTCAAGGTGGACAGTATTGAGACCTGGGTGCACATTTCCCCAGAAACCTGCAGATGCCCTGCTCCCCAGAAACCCTCACTGAATGGTACAGAAGTTGGACAATCTGCTCAAGCTCAAGATCACTCTACCTTGATCATGACTGCCTGGTGGTACCTTTGTGTTCTTGTTCCTTCCCCCATCCTATGTGCTTGTCCACCAAACCTTTTATAGCACTCACTGTCTCCCTTCTGTTGGGGCTGGGTATGGCCAGGGCAGCCACTGGAACCTGTGCTTTGGTCTTACAAGGGAAAAATTTTGATGGTCTGAGGGCAGCCTTTGATTTAGATGTAGAGAGAATAGAAACTTGCATCAGTCACCTTAAAAAATCATTGACTTCATTATCAGAAGTTGTGCTACAGAATAGGAAGGAATTAGTCTTAACTTTACCTCCAGCAAGGAGGGCTATGCATTGCTTGAGCTGAGGAGTGTTACTTTTATGTAGATCATTCTGGGGTTATTAATGATTCAATGGCTAAGGTGAGAGAAGGGTTAGCTAAGTGGAAGAGAGAGTTGCTTAACCACCCTCATATCCACCCTGTTAGGACCCCTAATTGTTCTCCTGCTATTGTTGACCTTTAGTCTCTGCATTTTGAACGGATTGGTCATTTTGTTAAAGAACACATAGGTATAGTACAGCTAACGATCTTAAGGCAGAGATACAAAGAACTAGATACAGAAGACCAGGAGTGTGAGCCATCAGAATACCAGCAATAGCTTCAGGATTGAAGCATGCACACATAAAAGGGGGGATGAAGAGCCACTGGAAAATTCTACCAGGCACCCTTTCCCTCCTGGAGGAGCCACTACTACCTCATTCCCTAAAGACCAATCAGTTTAAATGGTGCACTCTTTCACCAATCATATTGTGCCTAGTTACTGATGGTCTATTCTGTCCCTGGAAACTGTAAAAACTTACCAAATGGGCTGCCCAGGGTTGCTGCCTCTCCTTTGGGAGCAGGATGACGGACCCCAGCATGCTGTAACAATAAATTTCTCTTGCTTTTGCACTGAAAACATACAGAATTAAAGGCAGTTAGCAGAATTTGATCAACAGTGTGGGAAAAGGGTTCTGTAGTGGCAGAAGTAGTTCCCTCAAGAACTTTAGGAACTAGTCAATGTAGATGAGAGCAGTAGTTTGGATATGATGTCTCCAGTAGTATAGGTCATTTGAATACTTGATCCTTGGTTAGTAGAAATGTTTGGGTAACATGCGAAAGATCTGTATGGCAAGAACTTCAAGACTCTGAAGAAGGAAATGGAAGAAGACCTCAAAAAATGGGAAAACCTCCCATGCTCATGGATCGGTAGAATCAATATAGTTAAAATGGCCATTTTGCCTAAAGCACTATACAGATTCAATGCAATACCCATCAAAATCCCAACTCAATTCTTCACAGAGTTAGAAAGAGCAATTATCAAATTCATCTGGAACAACAAAAAACCCAGGATAGCTAAAACTATTCTCAGCAACAAAAGAAAATCTGGGGGAATCAGTATCCCTGACCTCAAGCAATACTACAGAGCAATAGTGTTAAAAACTGCATGGTATTGGTACAGTGACAGGCAGGAGGATCAATGGAACAGGATTGAAGATCCAGAAATGAACCCACACACCTATGGCCACTTGATCCTCGACAAAGAGGCTGAAAACATCCAATGGAAAAAAGATAGCCTTTTCAACAAATGGTGCTGGTTCAACTGGAGGTCAGCATGCAGAAGAATGCGAATTGATCCATCCTTGTCTCCTTGTACTAAGCTCAAATCCAAATGGATCAAGGACCTCCACATAAAGCCAGACACTCTGAAGCTAATAGAAAAGAAACTGGGGAAGACCCTTGAGGACATCGGTACAGGGAGAAAGTTTCTGAACAGAACACCAATAGCGTATGCTCTAAGAGCAAGAATTGACAAATGGGACCTCATAAGGTTACAGAGTTTCTGTAAGGCAAAGGACACCATCAAGAGGACAGATCGGCAACCAACAAATTGGGAAAAGATCTTCACCAATCCTACATCAGATAGAGGGCTAATATCCAATATATATAAAGAACTCAAGAAGTTAGACTCCAGAAAACCGAACAACCCTATTAAAAAATGGGGTACAGAGTTAAACAAAGAATTCTCACCTGAAGAACTTCGGATGGCGGAGAAGCATCTTAAAAAATGCTCCACTTCATTAGTCATTAGGGAAATGCAAATCAAAACAACCCTAAGATTTCATCTTACACCAGTCAGAATGGCTAAGATTAAAAATTCAGGAGACAGCAGGTGTTGGAGAGGGTGCGGAGAAAGAGGAACACTCCTCCACTGCTGGTGGGGTTGCAAATTGGTACAACCACTCTGGAAAGCAGTCTGGCGGTTCCTCCGAAAACTGGGCACCTCACTTCCAGAAGATCCTGCTATACCACTCCTGGGCATATACCCAGAGGATTCCCCACCATGTAATAAGGATACATGCTCTACTATGTTCATAGCAGCCCTATTTATAATTGCCAGATGCTGGAAAGAACCCAGGTATCCCTCAACAGAAGAGTGGATACAAAAAATGTGGTATATCTACACAATGGAGTACTATTCAGCCATTAGAAACAATGAATTCATGAAATTCTTAGGCAAATGGATGGAGCTAGAGAACATCATACTAAGTGAGGTAACCCAGACTCAAAAGGTGAATCATGGTATGCACTCACTAATAAGTGGTTATTAACCTAGAAAACTGGAATACCCAAAACATAATCCACACATCAAATGAGATACAAGAAGAAAGCAGGAGTGGTCCCTGGTTCTGGAAAGACTCAGTGAAACAGTATTTGGCAAAACCAGAACGGGGAACTGGGAAGGGGTGGGAGGGAGGACAGGGGAAGAGAAGGGGGCTTACGGGACTTTCGGGGAGTGGGGGGGGGCTAGAAAAGGGGAAATCATTTGAAATGTAAATAAATTATATCAAATAAAAAAAAAAGACAAAAAAAAAAAAAGAAATGTTTGGGTAGGTTTAGGAGGTTTGGCCTTGCTGAACAAAATTTGTCATGAATTTGAAATATGAACAAATATTTGAAATAATCAAGAGGGCTACTGTCTAAGGAATCTCCAGGAAGGTGAGGTACAGGGCAGTGTAGAAGACTTTGAGGCTTCAAAAACTCCAAAATGTGAGCCCTCAGCTTTCTGCTCTTGCCTGCTTCCCCTCATGGCCTTTAAGCCCCCAGAACTATGAGCACAAATAAACTCTTCTAGACATTTGTTTTGCCATTATGTTTTATTACATCAGGAAATTAAATAAATCAATCAGGGAGTCGAACATCCCAAAGGAGGAAAAGCTGTGCAGTTAGGATTTATTAGGGAGTATTTTGCTTGGGCCTATCACTGAGCCACTTACTGATTACATATCCTACAGATCCATGACACAAGGCACTGCTACAGATATTTTTTGTCTATTAGGTCTCAATTATCCACTTTCTGTGGAGAAGCCAGAAGTGGGAAAGAGACATAGACTTATTCAGGAAATCCTTATACTATCATAGCAAATACAAATATTTGAAGTGGAAACTTCTGGATAAGTCATGTGATCCAGACTTACATGGTGTTTTGCTGAGGCAAGACCCATGGGTGGACATGTAATGCATGGAGAGTATAAAAAGGACTCAATGGATAGTGATGGTGTGTTTGCATAGCTAGCTTTGCAATTCTCTGTTGGTCCTGGATCTGTGCTGCTTATCTTTGCTTTATTGAGAGAGACACAGCAGAGAATTTCTCCTGGCATCTCAGCTGGTCCTGGACACTCCCACTGACTTGTGTGGGTTCAGCAGAGGCCTGACTGTTTCTGCTGGATTGTGCCACCACTGCTGATTCCTGTTTTGTATCCTGACACCACTGAACTTGACTGCTGGAATCCTGACAATGGAGATTGGAATCACCCAAAAGAACTAAGCAGGTCCATATCCCTTTGCCACATTTACCATCTTTTCTCCCCTACCTTTGGATGGTGGGCTAGAAGTGGGGTCAAAGCATTTGAGAACCTTTACTAAAAGTAGGTTTTGAAAAATCAAAGCCTACAAATATTCATTTGCCCTTCCATAGGAATGTATGGTAACTGTACATAAGGAGGAGAGGCACATGGTGACTTTGGGTAGGCTGTTTGAGGGAGAGCCCAAACTGCCACTGCTGTCAAGGGAGACCAGTCACCTCAGTCTCTTTGATACAATGAAGAGTATGGAAGCTAGACAACAGGAAACTCCTGAAAGTTGCTATTTTGACATCCTGTGAATATTTTCCTCATCCAGATCTTAATTAGGAAGGTAACCCTCATGGATTCTCATAAGGATCTAAAGATAGAACTTGACCAAGATGTAGCTGTGGTTGAGCTACTTCATGCTGCTCTGCCTAAATTTGGAGCAATCACCTTCAAGGTAGAAAGCACCCACATGGGGCCTCTAAAATTACCCTTGTCCTTTTCAAGGCCCCAAATCAAGTACTATTTATAATTTAATTATATACCAGGGGTGTTGTTGTTTGTCCCCTGATTGAATCACTAGGCTGGCTTCTGTACTCTGAAGCTACTGGCCGAGCACAGTTATCCCACAATCCTTTTCAGCAAGACAAGCCTATTCTAATAAGCACATGCATCAATCATTCATAGCCCGTAGTTTCTGAAAGTCTTCCTGACTCAGTGGCAATGACCTAAGATGATCTTATGCTGTCAGGATGCTGAAGACCTCCATCATACTTTACCATATTGATGGCGAATGTTCAACCTGTAGAGGCAGAACCTGGTCCATTCTTAGGCATGGCCATACTGATCAGAGGAAGGGACGCCTTTGATATCCAGAGTTTCTTGCCATCATTTACTTTGTGCCTGCGCATGCATGGACACACGCACCGCAGCGCTGTGGAGGTCAGGACAACATATAGCACTGGTTCTCTTCTTCCATCCTATGGGTCATGGGAACCAACTCAGACTTCCAGGGCTGCTTTGCTCTCTGAGCGACTTGCTGACCTTTCATTTTTGCTCTTAACATACCACTAAAAATTGAAGTTCTTGTGTACTAATACTCCAAAAACATAGCAACAGTCAATATCAGAAAGGTGTGTGGCAATGGGGAATAGAAAGTGGGCTTAAAGGAATTTATAGTACATCTTTAAGGGTTTAGGTTTCGTTTGCTTTTGAGACAGTCTTACCGTGTTAGCCATGAATATCCATCCATCCATAAATATCTCATAAATGTTAGAATTTTCAGAACTGTGAAGAATCATAAAGAGAAAACAATAAGATTTCTAGAGAAATTTAGAATCTATCTGGCAAATTAAGGATGACCCAGACAAAGGTCCAGCCTCAGCTAAAGTCTAGCCTCAGCCAAAGTCTAGCCTCAAGCTCCAGTTCCCAGCATATCTTGAGCTACAGCTGCAGAAACGGCCACCAAGACAAATGGAAGCCCAAGCAAAACTTCCTCAGCCACCACAATCTCAGCATCAGAGGATGTCCATGACAAACTCTTTATTGAGGACTTCTATGCCTTGGATGCCTGTCTAGAGTCAGTGTCACAGTCTGTTGCCGCTGAGCCCTTTGCACAACTGGATTACTTAAAGAAAAACAAAAACCTTGATTTAAGACCTGAGTGTACCAAGAAAGAGGAGACACTGTAGGCCAGAGCTCAGGACCTTTCTGAGTCTGTGGGGTAGGAAGAATAGCTGCATCCAGATGCAAAGACCACATCCTGGTATGGACTCCTGTTGGATCCATTAGCTGCCAACCAGCTTTCTGAGGACAAGACCTGGCTGGATGGCTCTACCTAGCTTGAATGCTCCCACAGTTCATTCAAGGGTGGAGAGAGAAAGCCTGTGGCTTTGTGGGTTCCTAAAACCAGCAGTGCAATGTGGAGCACAGATGTCCATCCTGAAGATGCCAGTGTCCAGTGCTCCCCCAGATCTTGGCCTGCATTCATCCATGGTAACTCTTTTGCTACTCAGAACTGGGGCTCAACAGTTTTTTTTACCTGCCTACTTAATCATGCCCAAGCCAAGTCCTAACTTAATTAATTTATTTATTATATGAAGGTCTATCCTGAGGCTTCTGAGACTCTGAATCCCTGTCTCAGAGTGTAGCGATTACAGGCACTTACCATAACGCCCAGTCTAGTTTTGTTTTCTGAGATGGAGTCTAACTATATGTAGCCTAGGCTGGCCCATACATTCTGGCTATAATCCTTAGTCCTCAGTGTTGAGATTCCAGGTGTGAGCTAAGACAGCTGGCTTCACTATGAGCTTCTGTTGTCAATGTGTAATGCATGACACAATAGGAGCTCATTCTACTTTTTCTTTAGATAAAGTGATTTTCATAGAAATAAAAACAAAGTTTTGATCCCGAGTTAGGCATAGTAGAGTATGCCTTTAATCCAAGTACTAGGGAGACAGAGGCCATCAGATCTGTGTGTTTGAGGCTAGCCTGATCCACTATGTCGTGTTCCAGCAGGACAGCAAGGGTTATATAGACAGACCCTGTCTAAAAATAAATAAATGAAAATAAAACATTGCAAAAATACAAATCGAGGCTCTGATGCAACGGTGCAAGCATAGTAAGATCGCAAGGCTGATCCAAAGCTAATGATTGAGAATTAAGGTGACCACCAAGGGCACTGGTACACAGAGCTGGACCCGCAGCAGGGACACTGGTGACAACTGATCTAGCTTTACTCTCCCTACCTTATTCACAGAGACTACCCATGGCAAAGGTCAGGTCTCTCGGGGGAATCAGACTAATACAGGACTCCTTTCAAACCCACGCAGGTACGCTCCAAGATCCTCTCATCACTCTGAGTCAAAGAAGAATAGTGTAATGTTGGATTGGAATGAGAGTCACTTCTCATCTTAAAGTGCTTGACTTTTCAAAAAAGTCACTTTTTGTTCATGCACTGACTTGCATTAACACTGCCTGAGCCCAGCTAAACCACCTTACATCCCAGCAAGATGTCACTGTAACGTCAGTCATCAGGATCAACACATGGACCAATGGAACAAGTGTGTTCAGCACTTATGCTGTCTGAGGGAAATTTTGGTGTCCATTTTCTACCTTTTTACATATGACTTGGCTATCCACAGGGTGAGTTCCCCATATCTTTCACCAACTGACCTGATTCTCTGAAGAGTCATTTAAGAAAAGTCTGTATAACTTCACAGTCAAGGAATGATAACATCTCATGAAGAGATGGGTATTTGACAAAATATCTGCCCCACAAACTTTAAAAGAGTTGTCTTGAAGCATATTGGCTTGGAGGTGGTCGTGGGGACATGAGAAATATAAGATTTCTCCCTAGAAGTATCTTAGACTTAGGTTTATAGAAAGGAACCATGAGTTGTGAGATTCCTCAACAAGTAATTATTTATGTGCTGCTCTGCTACAGCTGTGTGGATGTAAAATATTTGACTCTTCTTTATTTCTTAGCACAACTCCTAAGAGTGCTTAGTGGTCTCTGGAATACGAGCTGTCTTCATTGCTAATGTGACAAGTAGAGACCCCTTGGTAGCTTCAAGATGTAGACTGATCACAGAAAGAACAAGCGTAATTTTAGAGGCTTTAGGCATTTAATCCACAGCATTAACTTCAGATAAAGCAGTTAGGGAATTGTCAATGGCCCAGGCTGTGACCCATCATGCCTACGTAAGGAAGCTCCTACAACAGGGCTAGATAGAGGGCTCACAAGGTCAGAGCACAAAGTACTCATGTAAAGGATCCAAGTTAAGTTTCTGGTACCCAGAATGTGTC
Organism: Apodemus sylvaticus; assembly: GCF_947179515.1. Taxonomy (NCBI): domain Eukaryota; kingdom Metazoa; phylum Chordata; class Mammalia; order Rodentia; family Muridae; genus Apodemus; species Apodemus sylvaticus. Next base: position 78,078,899 of record NC_067480.1, read on the forward strand.
ACTTATACCCCCTATAACTCTTATTCCAGGAGGAGCCTACAGCTCTGGCTGCCCAGAGCACCTGCACCCAACCACATATCGCCATACACAAGTTCTTAAAGAAAAAGTTCAAGCAGTATATAAAACAGCTTCTGAAAGGCTCCCACAGAGCTGAATCCAAGGAGATGCATAAAGGCTCATGTGCCCAGAGGGGAAATCATTTGAAATGTAAATAAATTATATCAAATAAAAAAAAAAAAGACAAAAAAAAAAAAAAAAGAAAGACAGTTTTGAGTCTTGCTTCTGGAAGATCTTCACTTCAATGGCATTATGCCCAAGTTGAGCATGTGCCTGCACGAGCTATGCATGGATCCTTTCTACCGGGTGACAGAATGGGAAGGGGTGGTCTGTCCATGGCAGGACAAGGCTCCTACAGAAGCATTTCTTCCACAAGTGGCTTTTGGAATAGTTACAGGAATAAGCAGATTATGAGGAGGTCAGCGAGTGATACAAGGACCAGAATCCATCCTCACAGATTAGATGTTGGCACACATAACTCACAAGTACTGGTTCAAGGAATATAGGCTGTCATAAACAGTTCTGTGTTCTCCAAGGTTCATGCCTATATGAAGTCATTAGTGCATACTTTGCCCATATGTAATAGAGGAAGAACTTCCAAATGACAACATGCAGGGTACTACCACAAAGCTGGAAGTACAGCACCTAAGGTATTGCTGCTGAGAGGTCTGTGTCCATGAGCCTGAAGGACCTCATTAAATACCCAAGGATGAAGAGTACAACACCATGGTCCTGCATATCACTGACAACCAACAGTTAGGCACCATGGTGATCTACATCCACCAGGTCATAGTTTTTCAGGTAGAGTGAAAAGACTTCTATGCCCACATCCCTTTCAAAGCCTCATGCGAGGACTTGGGAGGCTGACTAACTGGAACTGTCCCCAAGATGGATGCAGGATGAGTTGACAATGCCTGATAGACTGTTTCTCCATCTCTGGAAATGCATGCTTAAATCCTGCACTCAACCGAGGTCAAGATCATATAGCAATAGGTAGTTTTTAATGCAGTGACCTCAAACTAGTCAATGTGCACAGAATAAGGGACCAGGAGGGCTCAGCTGAAGATAACACATCTGTATCAATTAAGGCTCAGGGGAACATTTCAGAAGGGAGGTCAGAAAGAGTACTAGTGCTGTGAGATGCTGTCTTCTAGATGGAACCTGTTTATTGTTCATGTGATCTCAGAACAGTCATGGTTACCTGCACACGATCAAGCTGGTGAAAACATCCAGTATGACTCCGGCAGAGTATTTCACAGGCCTCACATACAGTTGAGTAGCTATCCTGGCAGTTGACAATTGTGTGTGGGGACAGTCAGTTTGTCACTTCTTTTTGGTAGGGTTGTTTGGCTATACACAGTGGATGACCCCACACCTGTGTTCAGTTGCCAGCACTATCAGGACTCAGTAGGTTTAAAACGAGTGTTTTTTAGAGAGGGCATGTTGATGATGTATGTATGTATGTATGTATGTATGTATGTATGTATATCATGTATGTATGTAAATCACAGATTTAATCTGTGATTATTTAGCATAATAGTTATCTTAGGTTTTCCATTCTGTGAAGAGACACTGTGACCAAGACAACTCTTATAAAGGACAACATTTAGTTGAGGATGGCTTACAGTTTTAGAGGTTCAGTCCGTTATCATCAAAGCAGGAAGCGTGGCAGCATCCAGGCAGACATGGTGCTGGAGAAGGACCTGAGAGTTTACATTTTAATCTGAAGCCAGCCAGGAGGAGGGTCTCTTTCCCCACTGGGTGGATCTTGAGCATAAAGACCCCAAAGCCTGCTTACAAAGTGACACACTTCATCCAACAAGGGGACACCTCCTAATAGTACCATTCCCCATGGCCAAACATTCCAACACGTGAGTCCATCGGGGGGAGGCCCATCTATTTAAACCACTACAATAGGCCTCCAGAGAAGGAAGTTAAAATGCTATGTGTCTTTAGTATCTGTTTATACCAAGATCTAGCAAAAATGTATTAGTCTCTCAGGCAGGACACTGCCTTCTGAGTTTCCTAACCTTCTTGAGGTTTGGACTTGCTCAAAGAGAAAGTCACCAGTTCCTGCTAGGCTCTCTTGGAGTCTCCTCCTGCCCCAGCCCAGGTGTGGCTGGGCGACTCTGCCCAGTCCTCTGATATCCTAAGTGGGCTGTCATAAAATGCCCATACATTCCTGGGAAGCCTCCCCAGCTCTGGTACATAGAACCACTGAACCCACGTGCTGCTGGCGTTCATGTATGTTACAGACTAAAGCAGAATTAGCTCCTCCAGGCTTCCCCCAAATGAGAGCAGAAACGTCCACATGCAGAGAGCACTGTTCACAACAAGCCTCACCTTTTTATTTTTGGCTTGCCTTTCCATCCATCCAGCTACCCTGTTTGCTTTAAAAAAAAAATAAGGAACAGTATGTTTTTATCAAAGACTATGTGTGGTGCATTGAAGCCCAGAGGCAACAGGAATGCTGGACTTATCCTGAAAACAATGAATTCTAATACTGAGACGCACAGACAGGATTCTTTTTGATAAACACTAGGGAAGAGCTGCCTGTCAGTGTATTGATATCCCCGTGCCTTGCGCAGTGAGGAAAAGGCAGTGTGGTTCCACACAGGCACCCAATTCCTATAGATGCTTTTACAGTACCAGAATATTTCCCTGAAGCCTCCCTTTAGCAATCTAGAAACTAAAACAAAACTGAAACTGGACTGTTGTGCTGGGTAGTTTTATTTCAACCCAAGATACTCTAGAGTTATCTAAAAGAAGGGAACTTCAGTTGAGAAAATACCTTCATAAGGCCTGGCTATAAGGCTTTTATGACTGCTATGGAAGGGCCCAGACAATTGTGGGTGGTGGCCTCCCTGGGCAGGTGGTCCTGGGTTCTATAACAAAACAGGGTGAGCCAGTCAAGAACAAACCAATAAGCAGCTTCCCTCCATGGCCTCTGCATCAGCTCCTGCCTCCAGGTTCCTGCTCGAGTTTGAGTTCCTATCCTAGGTGGAGGCATAAGCCACACAAACCCTGTCTTCCTCCTCAACTTGCTTTTGGTCACCATGTTTCACCACAGTAACAGTAACTCTAAGACAACTGGCCATAGTATTCTAGGTCAGTCTGATTGCAACAAATATTTGGATTGTGGTGGGAAGTTGGGTTTTGAAAAATGTCTTTTTTTCCCCATCAGCTTGTCTCAGGTTAGAGTACCTGGCTGGAGGAAACTCAATTGAAAAACTACCTCTATCAGATTGCCTGTAGGCAAGTCTGCAGGGCATTTTCTTGATGAATGATTGAGGGAAGACCCAGCTCACTGTACTGTGCCAGCCCTGGGCAGGTGGTCCTGAGCTGTATAAAGAAGTAGGCTGAGAAAGAATAGGGAGGCAAGCCAGGAAGCAGACGTCCCCCTGAGGTGATTGCTTCAGCGCCAGCCTTGGCTTTTCTCAATGGACTGTAACCTGGGAGATGTAAGACAAATAGACCCTTCCCCCTCCCCCAGCTGCTTTTGATCATGGCGTTTTATCACAGTCCTAGAAACCCCAGTAAAGCAAAACCCCACATGGCTTCAGTCTCACAATTAAAACCCAACAAAATTCCCATTCACCAACTTCTCTGAGCACATGCTTGTGTGACAGGCTCTGTACTCTTGAGCCTCGAGTGATGCCGAGTCTGAGAGCAAGACATTGTTAGTGATCAGAACGAATCCAAGTTCACACCCAGAGCCTAAGCAAAGAGAGCGCCAGACCATAAGCTCTATCACTTCACGAGCTGCAGCTACACTTGCATGTGAGCCTCTTAGAACTGATGCTGTAGTCAGCAGTAGGCCTTGCTAAGTGGGGTACCATTTCTTTACCACCCAGAACCTGATCCCTTCACCTCCAATTTGAAATGATGTTCCCAAGTCCTTGAAGCACTTAAACTGGGAGTTTCATCTAAACTCCTTATCCCCAGGCTCTCTGGTTCTCATCTGGGCTGAACTGATACTGGCACGACTTGCCTACTTTTCCAAGAATAATGCTTTACACTGTGGTCCAAAGTCTACCAATAGGCTGAGCACTCCTCAGGTGCATTCTCTCAGATCAGACCCATCCATGGCTCCTTGACCTCTTTCCTCTCTTAGTGCTCCCTGCTTGGGTTGCTCAGTCTCCATGTCCTTCCTGAACCCCTCTTTTGCCTGATATAGGTATTTGTCTGGAGTATGGATTCACCTTGCCAACCACTTGTAATGAGGCTGCATTTGCCAGGAATCTATTGAGCAGGTTAATGCTATTAGGTACAGATCTGAGGTAAATGGAAACTCTTTAGACTATGTCTTCCACAAAAAAGAAGTCACCCAGGAGACCATGGTCTTGTTGGAAGCCTTCGTTCATCCTGACACCGGACCCTTCTAGACCACACAGTTCTTTCGTCTGTGTGCACCTGGAATTTTATATTTATTTATTTATTTATTTATTTATTTATTTATTTATTTATTTTTGCCTGCCACTCTGTACTGAGTTTGCACACAGGAGTCAGTCCCTACATCTTTCCAGAAGAACACTGGCTTTCAGGCAACATTAAAGAGACACTGAAGCTTATGAGACAGGTAGATGCAAGCATCCCAGAGGTTGTGCTGGTTTCTCATGCTACCTCCTCCAACCTTCTTTCCGCCAAGTGAACAGAGGTATGTGTGACCATCTCAGACATGGGACTCTCAGAAACTGCTTAGCCAGGACTCCATTAGAAGAGTCATGAAATCACTGCTCCTTGAGCAATCCCTTAAATGCCATGTCCCTGCTGGCCCCATGCAGCACACCCTCTTTCTCTTCTGCTGTGAGTGCAGAAGGCACCTTCCAGCTCATCACCTCGTTGGCTTCCCTAGCAGCCCAGCTGATCCCATTTTTGCAAAGGACACGAGGAGGAAAGCTTTTCTCCCAAAACACCTGTCATCTGAATACAAACCACTCTTCTTTCAAAGTAGAGGGAACTCGCTCAGTTGGTAGAAAAGCTTCCTACCAACACAGGAGCTTGGGCTATTTGGATTCTTAGAGAATTTACACCAAGCTACCTGCTCAGGTCCACAACTAGTTTAAGCCTGTAAGCTAGTTTTGTGGTTGGTGGAGGTTTTCCTTAGCTAGCAAAGTTCAAAGCTACTGTGAATTTAAACAGACTGCCCCTAGCTCCACTTCCAGCAGTTAGGCTTTGATGAATCCTCAATGTTAGAGAAAGTCCATCCTTTAGAGGAGGGTAACGTTCCCAAGTAGGATAGAGTAGAGTCTTGTGTTAGCTACTTAATTAAGAATTGAAGGTATTCCCTTCCCAGTTGTGAGGGTTTTTTTTTTTTTTTGATTTTTGTTTTTGTGTTTGTTTCCTATATGTTTGTTTTACAAAGAAAGCATTATTCGGACTGAAACCAAGTCAGGATGGTGCAGGAAAAGTAGAGACAAGAGTTCCAGAAAACCCTAAGAAACAGTACGAGTCAATACCATAGCCAGAAGTTAGGCAGGAACGATACTTAAAACACTGGCCTGCATTTTAAAAACCACCCATCACATTTCTGAAAGAGAGCCATAGCAGGCAAGGTTTTAGAGCCTGTGGAGATTTCCGCCCACCTCTGCTCCCAGTGCACTCTGGGTGAGCAGCCGGAGGCTCTCTGGTTTCTCATAGGTTCTCCTATCTCCCTCAATCAATAGCTAGATCACACCCCTATCCTGGCAAGTAACCAATAGCTGTAAAGAAAACTGAAAATGTCCAGGGTAGAGGGCTGGATCTACCAATCCTCCCACCACACAAGCAGCCGCCCAGCATAAGTCACCATCCCTTAATTGAATGACAGACCTACCTGTACTCTTGGCCTTCTTGTTGTTAGATATCACGTGGTGTGTCCATCTATATTTCCAGTTTATCAGTTTTTCCCCCTTCTTCATTTTATGTCTTAGACCTTGGAAAAGGGTAGCAGAGTATGGGATTTAAGCAACTCCAAGAATTGTGTAATCTAAAAAAACGTGTCATCTTCTAAGAACTTGTTTCTCTGATGAGCCCAGGATTTCTTATTTGTTTTTTTTTTGTTTTTTGTTTTTTTTGTTTTTTGTGGGTGGAGTTTCTCTGGCCCCAAATAAACACTGTTTCATGAAGAGGGGAACAGAGTTAAAAATGATTGCCTGCTACTCGATTTCAGCATCCCTCTTCCCAACCTCCTCAATGGAATGGACCAGAGATGCAGGAGTCGCATCGACCATCAGCACTCTCAGCTGGACCAATTTAGGAACTTAGGCTCTGAGGCCCTGAGAACTTGACAGACTGTGGAGTCTTTTCCAGGAGTGTCAGAACTGGGAGGTCAGGCCACAGTGCAGAAAGTCTTTGAAAATGAAGGGTAACCTTAGCTCACCATGATTAGTGGCAGATGAGCATGGCTAAAGCCTCCTGTTCTAAGATCGGATGCTCCAAGAACAAAAAATCGTTGACCCTTAGGCACCAGGTAGCAATTTTTCAGTTTTCCTGGTTGTAATTTGACAGTTGGGTCTGTGATTGCTATTTCCGTCTCAAATAACTGCAACTCTATCCCTGAGCTTCCTTTGTTTTCCAGGCTCCTGAACTCCTGCTGCCTGCAACCAAGGTGGCTGATTATCTCCTCAAATAATACCAAAGCCATCCTCCATGGCTGAGATGTGAAACTTTTGAAGACAACAGCTCCATTCCACATGTTCAGCAAGTGTCTGTCAAGCACAGTCACAAGTGAGAACAATGGAAGACCTTGAAAAGGCCACACTGGTTCTTGCTCCATCATCAGTAGTTCCTTCATCATCAGTACGTCGTCATTGGTTCGGTTCCATGCATGCCAGTCACCTTGCACCTCCCAATAGCACCTGCTCTATTTGGCTACTGTTGTGTTTGTCCTTGTCATTTTATTTTAAATTTCTAGAAGGATACACTGACCTATTGGCTGTTGGCTTCTTTATTGACCAATCAGAAACAACATGGGGGCAAGGTCACAAAGTGTCACTTGTGTCTATGTGTGGACTCTCTTGTCTCTGGGGCAATCAGTTCTTTAGGAATCAGTACTAGCATTAGAATACAAGCAGCATCAGGCCAAACCAGTACAAAGCAGTCATTATTGGGCTAGCTGAACCACGCTCTCTAAGTCATCCTAATAAACCTCCTTCCTATGTGTATATAGATCCATTCTGAAAGTTCTGTTCCTCTAGAGAATCCTAACAAATACTGACTTTTTTAAAAAATAAAAATTTTCCTTCTTCAATCTTTGATGGTGGTGATGACTTTGGTGTAAGCTATGGAATTCTTCAAGCTCTAGAAAAAGCTCAGCTTCATACAGCTGGTTTACAAAATCAGGAAGAACAATTGGTGGAGGGTGCAGCAAGAAGAGATTTGAGATAAGAGTTAGGAATATTTTTTCCTGTGCTAAGTTTATGAGTCAGCTCTGAGGTTTTAGGAGGTGGAACGGTGTAGTGCCTAACTGGGCATTGTCTATGTCACTAGTCACATGACACAATGACCTTGGACATGTCACATGATTTCAATGAGCTTTGATTTCTCTACAGGTAAGAACAATGTTTATGATTATTATATACTTGCAGCCTTTCAATGAGTGTGGTGGTTTGACTACTTGGCCCAGGGAGTGGCACTATTAGGAGGTGTGTCTTTATTGGAGTAGGTGTGGCCTTGTTGAGGAGGTGTGTCACTGTGGGGGTGGGCTTTCAGACCCTCCTTTCAGACCTAGCTACCTGTAAGACAGTAGTTTTCTGAGTGCCTTCAGATCAAGATGTAAAACTCTTGTCTCCTCCAGGATCACGTCTGCCTAAATACTGCCATGCTTCCCACCATAATGATAATGAACTAAATGTCTGAAACTGTCAGTCAGCCCTAATTAAATGTTGTCCCTTATAAGAGTTGCCTTGGTCATAGTGTCTCTTCTCAGCAATCAAAACCCAAAGACAATGAATTAAGATATAGAAATATAGGAACAGTAATTGTATACTAAGTCTTAAGTTTTTGCTATATAGCTTTCTTAACATACATAACACATAGTTATTCAGGCTTAACTGTTAACAGGCCTTGTCATGGTTTTTTTATGCCAAGTTGACATAAGTTACAGTCGTTTTGGAAGAGGGAACCTTAACTGAGCAAGTGTTTCTATCAGATTGGCGAGTAGGCAAATCTGTCATGCATTTTCTTGACTGATAATTGATGTAGGAGGGCCCAGCTCACTGTGGGCAGTGCCACACATGGGCTGATGGTCCTGGGTGCTATAAGGAAGCTGGCTGAGCAAGTCATGAAAGAGCAACTCAGTAAATAGCATTCCTCCATGGCCTCTATACCAGTTTCTGACTCTGGGTTCTGGCCTTGAGTTCCTATCCTGACTTCCTCCGTGATGGACTGTTATGCGGAACTGTAAGATGAAGTGATCACTTTCATCCCAAGTTGCTTTCGGCCATGGTCTTTATCATAGCAATTAAAACCTAACTAATCTAAGATGTGCATTTAGCCCTAAGTGTGGACCACCAGGTGACTGGGAGTTGCTGGAGGTTGCTGAGAGTTGCTGGGAATGTCAGAGGAATTTTCAGGGATCCTTAACCTGCCCATATGGTCCTATTAACAGTGGATTCTCGGCGGCGGCGGCGGCGGCAGCAGTGGAACCAAGGCGTCACAGGGACCAGTTAGGCCCTGCGCCCACGACCACTGACCTTCGCTGACCAGCCGGGCAGCAAGCAGCTGCAGTTGTGCGGCGCCTTTCCTGCACGGAGGCCACTTCAGAAATCAGCCTCCCACCAGTCAGGAGAGGTGCATCCATCTTGGTTCCGTACTCCAGGAATCGGACAGACTGAGGTACACAAACATAATCCGAGGCCAACACCGCGGTGGTCTGAGCCCGACGGGCGTTGGCCTGCACCCAGGCCCTGGGCGGGTCGGGGGGCCATCGGGGTGCCAACCCAACCAGGAGGTTTTTTGCCCAGGCCTGCGAGTGCGCCGCCGCCATTTTGCCTGCAGGACGACAGAGAGCTCAGGCGGGCAGACCTGTAACAGGCATAGCCTAAGGCTAACAAAGCGGGGGTCCAGGCCCCAAAAGGCACAGGACTGACCCCAAGAACTGGGTGGCTTGGTGGGCCATCTGTGAGTCAACCCGCCCAGGTGATTGTTAGCAAAGCAGACTCTCCCGGCGCTTTCAGGGAGCGCGGGCGCGCACGCCCGCCATCCTAGTCACCTGGCAAACCCAATTAACAGTCATAGCCCTAGGGGAACTTTGCTCGGACCTTGGCCTCCCAGGCTTTTGCCTGGACTCAGGGACTGGGCGGCCAGGCTAACCTTGTGTGCGACAGCCCGGTTGGCAGATCGGCTGCCCAGCGGAGTGAGCGGAACACAGGGGAGGTCACAGTAGCATACACCGTCGGCACTCCCTGGGAGTGCACACGGGCTCCATCTGCTCCACAGACACAATCTGGGGCAAGGCCTCAGGCAGAAGCCCTTAGTTCTACTCTCTCCGCTTCCGGATCCAGATCAGTCTGGGCGGCAGCATTACATCTCCAAGTCCTGCAAGTGGCTAGCTGGGCTTCCGGGCGGCCAGCTGGGAGAAGTCAGTGTGCTCCAGTGAATCCAGCGGGCCCCAGCGGGAGCCTTCGGGTGCCTGCTTTGGGATCTGAACAGCCTGGGCAGCAGCACACTGTCTACAAGCAGTGCAGGAGGTAAGCTGTGCACCAGAGGCCAACTGGGAAGGGGCAGCTTGCACTGGTGAGTCCAGCACTGACAAGATAAACTAACACCAGTGAGATCTAGATGGCAAAAGGCAAACGCAGGAACGTCACTAACAGAAATCAAGGCAATATGGCAACATCTGAACCCAATTCTCCTCTACCAACATGTCCTGGATACCCCATCACACCAGTAAAACAAGATTTGGATTTAAAATCACTGGTCATGATGATGGTACAGGAACACATGAAGGTCATACATAAAGAAATTCAGGAGAAAATGGATCAAAAGTTAGAAGCCCTTGCAAGGGAAACACAAAAATCATTGAAAGAAATCAAGGAGAATACAAAAGCCAACAAGGAGGAAATGCAAAAAACACTTAAAGAAATACAGGAGAACTTTGGTCAACAGGCTGAGGTCATGAAAGACGAAACACAAAAATCTCTTAAAGAAATACAGGAGAACTTTGGTCAACAGGCTGAGGTCATGAAAGACGAAACACAAAAATCTCTTAAAGAATTACAGGAAAACACAAACATGCAAGTGAAGGAGCTAAGCAAAACCATCCAGGATCTAAAATCAGAAGTAGAAACAACTAAGAAAACTCAAAGGGAGACAACTTTGGAGATAGAAAGCCTTGGGAAGAAATCAGGGGACAGAGATGCAAATATCAACAACAGAATACAAGAGATAGAAGAAAGAATCTCAGATGCTGAAGATTCCATAGAAACCATGGACTCAACAGTTAAAGAAAATGCAAAATGCAAAAAGCTTGTAACCCAAAATATCCAGGAAATCCAGGACACAATGAGAAGACCAAACCTAAGGATTATAGGCATAGATGAGAGTGAAGATTTACAACTTAAAGGGCCAGCAAACATCTTCAATAAAATTATGGAAGAAAACTTCCCTAACCTAAAGAGAGAGATGCCCATGAATATACAAGAAGCCTACAGAACTCCAAACAGACTGGACCAGAACAGAAATACTTCCCGTCACATAATAATCAAAACACCAAATGTTCTAAACAAAGAAAGAATTCTAAAGGCAGTAAGAGAAAAAGGCCAAGTAACATATAAAGGAAGACCTATCAGAATCACAGCAGACTTTTCACCTGAGACTATGAAGGCTAGAAGGTCCTGGGCAGATCTCATGCAGACTCTAAGAGAACACAAATGCCAACCAAAACTACTATATCCAGCAAAACTCTCAATCACCATAGATGGAGAAACTAAGATATTTCATGACAAAACCAAGTTTACCCAATATCTATCCACAAACCCGGCCCTAAAAAGGATAATAGGAGGACAACACCAATACAAGGAGGGAAACTTCACCCTGGAAAAAGCAAGATAGTAACCTTTCATCAAACCCAAAAGAAGTTAAGCATTCAAATTTAAAAAATAACGTCAAAAATGATAGGAAGTAACAATCACTATTCCTTAATATCTCTTAACATCAATGGACTTAATGCCCCAATAAAAAGACACAGACTAACTGAATGGATACGTAAACAGGACCCTACATTTTGCTGCTTACAGGAAACACACCTCAGGGTCAAAGACAAACACTACCTTAGAGTAAAAGGCTGGAAGACAATTTTACAAGCAAATGGTCTCAGGAAACAAGCTGGAGTAGCCATTTTAATATCAGATAAAATTGACTTTCAACCCAAAGTCATCAAAAGAGACCCTGAGGGACACTTCTTGCTGGTCAAAGGAAAAATACAAAAAGAAGAACTGTCAATCCTGAACATCTATGCCCCAAATGCAAGGGCACCCTCTTTCATAAAAGAAACTTTATTAAAACTCAAAGCACACATTGCACCTAACACAATAATTGTGGGTGACTTCAACACTGCACTTTCCTCAATGGACCGATCAGGAAAACAGAAACTAAACAGGGACACAATGAAACTAATTGAAGCTTTGGACCAATTAGATTTAACAGATATATATAGAACATTCTATCCTAAAACAAAAGAATATACCTTTTTCTCAGCACCTCATGGTACCTTCTCCAAAATCGACCATATAATTGGTCACAAGACAGACCTCAACAAATATAAGAAGATAGAACTAATCCCATGCCTCCTATCTGATCACTATGGAGTAAAAGTGGTCTTCAATAGCAACAGAAACAACAGAAAACCCACATGCACGTGGAAACTGAACAATACTCTACTCAATGATACCTTGGTCAAGGAAGAAATAAAGAAAGAAATTAAAGACTTTTTAGAACACAATGAAAATGAAAACACAACATACCCAAATCTATGGGACACAATGAAAGCAGTGCTAAGAGGAAAACTCATAGCCCTGAGTGCCTCCAAAAAGAAAATGGAGAGAGCATACATTACCAGCTTAATGACACACCTGAAAGCCCTGGAACAAAAAGAAGCTATTTCGCCCAGGAGGAGTAGAAGGCAGGAAATCATCAAACTCAGGGCCGAAATCAATCAAGTAGAAACAAAGAGAACCATACAAAAAATCAACAATACCAGGAGCTGGTTCTTTGAGAAAATCAACAAGATAGATAAACCCTTAGCCAGAATGACCAAAGGGCACAGAGAAAGTATCCAAATTAACAAACTTAGAAATGAAAAGGGAGATATAACAACGGAAACTGAGGAAATCCAAAAAGTCATCAGATCCTACTACAAGAGCCTATACTCAACACAACTGGAGAATCTGGAGGAAATGGACAATTTCCTTGACAGATACCAAATACCAAAATTAAATCAGGACCAACTAGACCATCTAAACAGTCCCATAATGCCTAAAGAAATAGAAGGAGTCATAGAAAGTCTTCCAACCAAAAAAAGCACAGGACCAGATGGCTTCAGTGCAGAATTCTACCAGACCTTCAAAGAAGAGTTAACACCAATACTCTTCAAACTATTCCACAAAATAGAAACAGAAGGAACACTACCCAATTCCTTCTACGAAGCCACAATTACGCTGATACCAAAGTCACACAAAGATCCAACAAAGAAAGAGAACTTCAGACCAATTTCCCTTATGAACATCGATGCAAAAATACTCAATAAAATTCTTGCCAACCGAATCCAAGAACACATCAAAACGATCATTCACCATGATCAAGTAGTCTTTATCCCGGGAATGCAGGGTTGGTTCAATATACGGAAATCCATCAATACAATCCACTACATAAACAAACTCAAAGAACAAAACCACATGGTCATTTCATTGGATGCTGAAAAAGCATTTGACAAAATTCAGCATCCCTTCATGCTTAAAGTCTTGGAGAGAACAGGAATTCAAGGCCCATACCTAAACATAGTAAAAGCAATATACAGCAAACCGGTAGCCAGCATCAAACTAAATGGAGAGAAACTTGAAGCAATCCCACTGAAATCAGGGACCAGACAAGGCTGCCCCCTTTCTCCTTATCTTTTCAATATTGTACTTGAGGTACTAGCTCGGGCAATTCGGCAACATAAGGAGGTCAAAGGGATACAAATTGGAAAGGAAGAAGTCAAACTATCATTATTTGCAGACGACATGATCGTCTACCTAAGTGACCCAAAGAACTCCACTAGAGAGCTCCTACAGCTGATAAACAACTTCAGCAAAGTGGCAGGTTATAAAATCAACTCAAGCAAATCAGTGGCCTTCCTATACTCAAAGGATAAGCAGGCTGAGAAAGAAATTAGGGAAATGACCCCCTTCACAATAGCCACAAACAGTATAAAGTATCTTGGGGTGACTCTTACCAAACATGTGAAAGATCTGTATGACAAGAACTTCAAGACTCTGAAGAAAGAAATGGAAGAAGACCTCAAAAAGTGGGAAAACCTCCCATGCTCATGGATCGGCAGAATCAATATAGTTAAAATGGCCATTTTGCCTAAAGCACTATACAGATTCAATGCAATACCCATCAAAATCTCAACTCAATTCTTCACAGAGTTAGAAAGAGCAATTATCAAATTCATCTGGAACAACAAAAAACCCAGGATAGCTAAAACTATTCTCAGCAACAAAAGGAAATCTGGGGGAATCAGTATCCCTGACCTCAAGCAATACTACAGAGCAATAGTGTTAAAAACTGCATGGTATTGGTACAGTGACAGGCAGGAGGATCAATGGAACAGGATTGAAGATCCAGAAATGAACCCACACACCTATGGCCACTTGATCCTCGACAAAGAGGCTGAAAACATCCAATGGAAAAAAGATAGCCTTTTCAACAAATGGTGCTGGTTCAACTGGAGGTCAGCATGCAGAAGAATGCGAATTGATCCATCCTTGTCTCCTTGTACTAAGCTCAAATCCAAATGGATCAAGGACCTCCACATAAAGCCAGACACTCTGAAGCTAATAGAAAAAAAACTGGGGAAGACCCTTGAGGACATTGGTACAGGGAGAAAGTTTCTGAACAGAACACCAATAGCGTATGCTCTAAGAGAAAGAATTGACAAATGGGACCTCATAAAATTACAAAGTTTCTGTAAGGCAAAGGACACCATCAAGAGGACAAATCGGCAACCAACAAATTGGGAAAAGATCTTCACCAATCCTACATCAGATAGAGGGCTAATATCCAATATATATAAAGAACTCAAGAAGTTAGACTCCAGAAAACCAAACAACCCTATTAAAAAATGGGGTACAGAGTTAAACAAAGAATTCTCACCTGAAGAACTTCGGATGGCGGAGAAGCATCTTAAAAAATGCTCAACTTCATTAGTCATTAGGGAAATGCAAATCAAAACAACCCTAAGATTTCATCTTACACCAGTCAGAATGGCTAAGAATAAAAATTCAGGAGACAGCAGGTGTTGGAGAGGGTGTGGAGAAAGAGGAACACTCCTCCACTGCTGGTGGGGTTGCAAATTGGTACAACCACTCTGGAAATCAGTCTGGCGGTTCCTCCGAAAACTGGGCACCTTACTTCCAGAAGATCCTGCTATACCACTCCTGGGCATATACCCAGAAGACTCCCCACCATGTAATAAGGATACATGTTCTACTATGTTCATAGCAGCCCTATTTGTAATTGCCAGATGCTGGAAAGAACCCAGGTATCCCTCAACAGAAGAGTGGATGCAAAAAATGTGGTATATCTACACAATGGATTATTATTCAGCCATTAGAAACAATGAATTCACGAAATTCTTAGGCAAATGGATGGAGCTAGAGAATATCATACTAAGTGAGGTAACCCAGACTCAAAAGGTGAATCATGGTATGCACTCACTAATAAGTGGATATTAACCTAGAAAACTGGAATACCCAAAACATAATCCACACATCAAATGAGGTACAAGAAGAAAGGAGGAGTGGCCCCTGGTTCTGGAAAGACTCAGTGAAACAGTATTCAGCAAAACCAGAACGGGGAAGTGGGAAGGGGTGGGTGGGAGGACAGGGGAAGAGAAGGGGGCTTGCGGGACTTTCAGGGAGTGGGGGGGGGGGGGCTAGAAAAGGGGAAATCATTTGAAATGTAAATAAATTATATCGAATAAAAAAAATATGGAAAAAAAAAAGAAAAAAAAATTTCCATAGTAAAGTCCTATCTAAAAAAAAAACAAAAAAAAAAAAAAAACAGTGGATTCTCAAAGACAAGGGGACCTTTTGTATGGCTCTGGTGCGGAATCTGATTGATCTGTGTTTTTAGAATGGAGGGAATAGTTTTTTATTTGCAGAGAAGCAGGCTATAAATGACTAGTGTGTAATACATGATGACCTGGTGATGACAGCTATTGCGTAATGACAGACAAAACTGTCCTCTTGTCCTCTAATCAGTCCTAAGAGCTGAGGGAAGATCAGATGGCACCTTTTCTGAGGAGAAATGGATGAGTAACTGAAGTTGGAGCAGTGTGGCAGGTGAGTATCTTTAAGGGAATGGGAATATGAAGGAACAGGCATGTGGAGCCTTCCCATTTACAACACCTTCTGGAGATCATCTGCCCCAGACTGGACCTTATCAGAGAAGAAAATGGGATGCATATGGTGTCTGTGATACATGTGAAGAGGGTATATAATAGATTGGTGTGGGGCTGTTCTGCAATCACTGGCTCTTGTTTATGTGTCTACAGGTTCCTCTCTACTTATCCCATTCATACTTACTAGAAACTTCTATAGCAGCGGTTGTCAGATTGTGGCTTCTGACCTAAGAGGTATGGGTGGGGCCTGGGAATCTGCATTTCCAGCTGTTTCCCATGCTGTTGGTATGTTGGGCAGACCTTGAATAGAAATGTCAAAGCCTTGACGAAGAGCATCAAGTGTACCAGAGAACCTCTATACATGTAGATTCCCCGGTCCTGCCAAGCAACCCAGGCAACGTCCTTGCTTGCTGTACTTAAAGCAGGGCTGTGAGAGACTCTCCAGAAGCTGTTATCATGAAGAGGAAGGAAGGACAAGAAGAGAATTTAGAATCTAGGAGCAGAGAACTGTTCCTGAGTTTTATGTTGTCCTCTTGATGGTGGGCCCTGGGGAAAGTTTTATACTCATGGGGCAACTGGTACCCCGACATTTCTTAGAACTTTCTGTGGAATGGGTAATAACCTACTCACTCTGGTTCTAGAGCTTTTCTGATGTGTAACTTACACAAACAGACCTGACTTGTGCTACTGACCAGAGTTGCCCTTTGTCCCCTCTGCCCTCTGCCCTGGGGTCAGAGACAAGTAGAGGTTCCAAGGTCTGATGGGTATTATAACAGGAATAGCAGGGCCAACTCTATGTAGACACTGGGGGTAGCACAGCTGCCCTACGGGATCTAATTATTAAGGACAGCCTGAAAGACCAAGGATTGCTGGTGCAGACAATGCCAGGCAATCGGGACTGTTGTTTAGAAGAGATGCTTTCTTGGGACCAATGGGGCCTGGGTGGAGAGTATTGAAAGAGCTTACAACAGTGTTCAAGCAATCTTGTTGTAGCATTTCTCATCTGCTCCCAGAATCTGTGTCCTTAACTCCACACCACCTTACTTCCAACCCCCAAGGACAGGCAGAGTCCTGCAGCAAGTAGTCCAGGGCACAGACATCATTGTCTGTTAAGCCCAGAGGCCAGTAAGCGATGACAAGGGAACTGTCTCACAAAGCTTACCAGCTGCCTTCTCATCTAGCTAATTAACCAAAAAATAGTCTAAAGTCTCAGTGGTGTTGGAGAGGCCAATCGATGCCTCTGAGTGTGAATGGCAGAGAGATGGCCATGGCCAATGCTGAGCTATGGTGACATCGCCCAAGGATAGCTGAGCAGTCTTCAGCTAATCGTGACTATTAAACTCCTTCCCTGGGAGTTGTTTTTAATTCCTGTGGAATAGATTAAGACTGTTTTGAATCCCCTGGGGTTTCCTGTGGAGCATAATTATAGCTACACTGGAATCAGAATCAGGTCAACAATTACTTTAATGAGATGTCTGAAGAGCATGGCCAGTGAGGGGGAGGCCCCAGGGGAGAGGGAGGGAGGGAGAGAGGTAGGAAGGGAGGAAACTAGTGGGATGGGTGGGTAAGGAAAGAAGGTTTTTATGAAAAGGTGACTAGAAAAAAAGGAGAGATGGGGAGGAAGAGTAAGAAAGGGAAGGAGAAAGGGAAGCCAGACAAGAGAAAGACTTGAAGAGGGAGAGAGGGAAGCCAATGAGAGGCATGGAGAGGAGAGATAAAAGGAAGCCAGCCAATGAGAGGTTTAGAGAGGAGGGATGGGGCCAGATAATGAGATGGAGAGAAGAAGGTCTGATTAGAGTCAGGCCAATGAAAAACAAGAAGGGCCGATAGAAGCGAACCAAGGACAGATGAGTAGACTCATTGGGTCCTACAATGACTCAAGCAGTTTTTCAAAGATGAACAGAAAACGGGTCAATAAATAAGACAAAGATTGGGCACCTGTGGAGAAGTATAATGTCTTAAAGTAGGACACTTCTGGAGCTAGCAGGAGGGTTGGAAGAATGACTGTCACTACCCAATACACTAGGCTTCTATTCCTGAATTCACCCCCCTTTGAGCTCTGCTGATTTGAACTCATCCCTAAACCTGTCTGATCTTGTTCCCTAATTTGTTAGATAGATTTGTCAAGCATAAAACGTTGAAACTGGTACTGCTTCACGCACCCAGGAGCACACATCTAACTGGAGGATGGTGACAGTCTGGCAGAAACTGTACTGACTGTTCTTTGATTGTTCTCTGACTGTTCTCTAGAATCTGCCTGTGAGAGCCTGAGGTTCAGCCTGGCTAGTTGCCTTTCCAGGCTGCTCCTAACCAATGACACCCAACATGGTTACCAACAGGGTCATTGCTCCCCACCCCAGGGAGGGGGCTCCCTCTGCTTTCTTCCCCCTCCTTCTCCCTCATTCCACCCTCCTCCTTTCTCTCTGTCTCTCTATGTCTGTGTATGTCTGTCTATTTGTCTGTCTGTCTGTATATCTCTGTCTCTGTCTCTGTCTCTGTCTCTGTCTCTGTCTCTCTCTCTCTCTCTCTCTCTCTCTTTGTGTGTGTGTGTGTGTGTGTGTGTGTGTGTGTGTCTTTTGTGGTTCTTAACCCTCCCCAGCCTCCTAACCTCTTACTAAACCTTGTTCCTTCTGCCTTGATGCTCCATCTCCTATCCTCCCCACCCCCAGTTGCCCTTCAGGGTCAAACATCATCTGTCACAGCCAGAAGACAAAATAAACCCACCCACTTCACCTTTTCTAGGAATTTCCTTCCACAACCCTTTTGTATCTTGTGATAGTTCATCTTCATTCTTAAACATGATAAGATTTAGAATCACCATTTGGGTCATGTGGAGGCTGGCAGAACACAGAGATAAAAGGAGATGGGGTGGTCATGGAGCCACCTGCCATACCCATTGAGAATGCTAGATGAGAGAAAAAATAGATTTCTGCATTTCCTGAGCCATTAGTATTCAGTATTTCAGTTTAAAAAAAAAACTGGATTTGTATTTTAACTAAAACCAGAAGCTTCCTCTGTTTATCTGATGAGTTCTGAAAGTAGGAGAGGCATATGCCTTGTGGGAATGTCAGGCTGACTCCTGACATAAGGATAATATACATGTGGGAAGCTTTGTCCTGGATTGAGTCAGAGCCCCATGTCTGTATGCTTAGGAGCACTGTGATGTGGCCTGAGCTGTTACTGTACACTGGGAAGATCCACTTGGATCCAAGCTAGTGCTGGATGGGAGCTAAGTGTGTGAAAAAACAGAGAACATGGTACCTGGGGAACAGACGTTTGGTGGGAGTCACTGAGGGTCACCGTGTGGTCCTGTCCAGAGACATCAGGTCCGAGGACAGAACATAGAAGCTAAAGTCAGGGACTCAGGTGGGTAATCATGCAAACGAACCCTGGGATATGCCTTATGGTTATAGGTGGTGATGGCAGTCTGTGCCAATCAAAGACCTTGAGCAATGGTGAGAGGCAGTTCCCTTCCCATGGCATATCAAATTCTATAGCCTGTCATTGTCATAAGTAGCCAACATCATTTATCTCAAAAGACAATTTGTCTGTGAGCTGTCCAGGAAGGCCTCCACGGTAGCTGCCATGTACATCCAAGTGCACCCTCCACCTCTAAGCTTCTCCTCCACCATGCTCTCTCAGTATAACAATTATCAACTCATTATTGTGCACAGTGTGTAGCTGATGGAACAGTGTTTGATAAAGGCAGAAATACCTGCATTAGTTACTGCAGCTCTTCTCGTGAACTCTGGCACATATTAGAGCCCCATAAACATCAGGAGAGAAGTATGGGTGCTTACATGGTGAGGGAGTGCAGTGTGCAGCCATAAATATGACAGGGAGTGGGGTTGCTGAATTACTCCATACTGCTGAGATCCTGGGAGCCTTCAGAAACAGGGAGCAGGGATTGAAGGCTTAACTGATTTAGCAAGGTCCTGGCGCTTTTAAGATTGACATTAGTACCATCCAGTAGTCCAGTTGACATGGTTCAGTTGTAAAATATTTCCTAAAGGCTCCTGTGTTTCAGTGCTTGGTGGTGCTGTTTTGAGGGGTAGTGGAACATTTTAGAGTTGAGAACTCTTTGAAGGAACTGAATCACTGTAGGGTAGGCTTTGAAGTTTGTGAAAGTTTGAGTGGGAATGTTTTTCATAAACTTGTATATTTGAGCACTTGGTCCTTACTTGGTGATGCTGTTTGGGAAGGTTTAGGAGGTATGGCTTTGTTGGAGGAAATATGTCACTGGAGGCTTTGAGAGTTTAATTGACTCATGATGGTGGCAGTTCTGTGCCTGTGGATCCAGATATGAGCTCCCAGCATCTTGCTCCAAGCTCCATGCCTGCGGTTGCTATGCCTCCCTGGCTGATGGTGGTACCTGCTGTTGCTATGCCTCCCCGGCATGATGGTGGTGGACCTTGATCTCTCTGGAACTATAGGCCTCAATAAACTCTTCTTTCTGTAAGTTGCCTTGGCCATGGTCATTGATAGCAATAGAAACATAACTAATACAAGGGTTGTAGCTGAGCCCTGCTTCTGACTCTGGTTTCCCTCTGCTTGGTGATTATCTGAGATGCAAGCAAACAACCTCACGGTCCTCCTGCCATGCCTTCTCCACTGTGATGAACAGGGTTCCTTCAAACTGTGAGCCAAGATAAGCAGAATGGGAAAGCAATCGAGGCAACCATGTAATAGTCCCCAGTGGAGTAACTATCAAACCCTGAGGGATAAACAGATGCCCTCAGATCACACCCTGCAGATCCCAGGTCACTAGATGCTCACTCTGCCTAGGTTCTGTGCCAGGATCCGTAAAGGGAAAAGAAGTTGCAGCCCCTTCCCCATTCCTGACATACACGTGCCACATCCTGAGATGTGTTTTCTTTGGGGAAGAAAGTCAAAAGGGCAGATTTAAGTGTAGGGAGGGGGTGGTGGAGGGGGCTCATCACCTGATTGCTTCTACTCCTGTTTAGCCATTCTGTTACTAATTAATGGGGTCATTACTGCATTTCAAAGGGAAAGAACTGTGATTAAAGGTTAATGCTGTCGCTGCAATGCATCCCACCTGAAATTACATTATAAAAACGTCCAGAGTATTTAATTGAACCTATAAGTAACAATGTAATTACACTCAATGTATGTGCCTCCACATCTATTTGCTCCTCTCTGAGGTGCAGGGAGCCCCACGTGGGCCAGTTAAAGGAGGGCATTGTGATTTCCTAAAACTGCTTCACCATTGCTCTGGGCTCCTCTGTCCTGTCCACACCCACAGGGAAATAATAGGAAACCCAGTCACTATGACTGCATCTTCTTCAGTGGTGTGTGTGTGTGTGTGTGCTTGTGTGTGTGTGCTTGTGTATGTGTGATTAGTGCATGTATGTGCTCCTGTATGTGAAAGTCAGAGGACCACCTTGACTGTGGAGTCTCAGATAGTGTCTCTCTTCTTTCGTTGACAGGGTTTTCACTGGCCTGGAGCTTACTTATTCAGTAGACAGACTGGCTGGTCAGTAAGACCCAGGGACCAACCTGTCTACTTCTCAGTGCTGGAGCGAACACGCGCAGCATCACCTGGCCATTCTGGGGATTGAACCGAGGTCCTCCTTGCTTGCTTGACCATCTCCTTGCCAGTGTAACAGGGTATAGTGTCAGTATAGTGCCCTCCTCTGGACGCTGTAGCACTTGCACTAGCACATGCTGGCTTTTAGGTCCTTTCAAGAATCTGCTAGTCATCTTCTCCAGGATGCAAAAAACTAACTTAAAAATAAATACTAAAATCCCTTCTGTTTTAGTTGCCATTTGAAGCAGCCCAAGCATCAGGAAGCACTACTTTCCTAGGTGGCACTGATGTGAAAAAGAATGGGACTGAGCCAGGCTCCATTTTTAAAAGGAGGAGCCATTGCAAGAGAGGGGACAGTACTTGCAAAGGATAGAGGGATTGCAAAAGAATAGCATTGGCTTGGAGAATCAGGGTCCCTTGGCAGGGCTGAAGTGACCACCACACACTGCAGCTTCCTTGGGGCCTCCTCCACTCCCTCTTGTTGGGGTTAGCCACTGCACCGGCTTCAACATCTGTCTCCAAATGTAATTTGACCCAGTCACTTAGGGTTGCTTAAACTTTTTTTAATGCCAGCATGCATCTTTATTTTTTTTCTTGATAATAGTCATTGCTATTGGGATAAGATGGGACATCAAAATAATTTTATTGCAATTCCCTAATGGTTAAGGACATTGACCATTTTTTTTATACAACAAATGCAATTAGATAAAACAATAACCATCGCATCAAAGTTAGACAGGACAAACCAATAGGAGAAAAGCCCCAAAAGAGGGCATAAGAATCAGGCCCACTCGTTCACACACTTAGGAGTCCAATAAAAATACTAAATGGAAAGCCATATTATGCACACGGAAGACCTGGTGCAGATTTGTGCAGGCCCTGTGTTTGCTGCCTCAGGCTCTGTGAGTTCCTGTGAGATTTGCTCAGTTTATTTTAGAGAACCTTGATTTCCTTGTGCTCTCCACCATCTCTGGTTCCCATACTCCTTCAGGCTCCCTGTGGGGTTCCCTGAGCTCCGAGTGGAGGGAGTTGATGGACATATCCCATTTAGAGTTGTGTGTTCCAAGGTCTGTCTCTCTGTGAAATGTTTGGCTGTGGGTCTCTGCATTTGTTCCCAACTGGCGGAGGATGAAACCCCCCCCCTCTCTGATGATGACTGAATATGTCACTAATATATGAATATAAAACAATTATCATTAGGAGTCATTTTATTCTTACTCTTTCTTTCTTTCTTTCTTTCTTTCTTTCTTTCTCTCTCTCTCTCTTTCTTTCTCTCTTTCTTTCTCTCTTTCTTTCTTTCTTTCTTTCTCTTTCTCTCTCTTTCTCTCTCTCTTTCTCTTTCTCTCTCTCTTTCTCTCTCTCTTTCTCTCTCTCTTTCTCTCTCTCTTTCTTTCTTTCTTTCTTTCTTTCTTTCTTTCTTTCTTTCTTTCTTTCTTTCTTTTCTTTCTTTCTTTCTTTCTTTCTTTCTTTCTTTCTTTCTACCGTTAGTATTTGGTTTTACTCTAGGTCTCTGACCTATCTATCCTTGGTTTGTTGGTCACCCAATCAGCCTCAGGTATGCGTTCCATCTTGTGGAATGGGCCTTAAGTCAAATAAGACATTGGTTGATTGCCTGCATAAGCTTTGTGCCACTATTGCCTTAGCATATTTTGCAAGCGGAACAGTGTTTAGATCAAAGGTGTTTTTTTTTTTTTTGTCTGTATTAGTATTTACATTTTACTTTTGGTAGTCTGCAAAGAACCTTCCCATACCAAAGACACTATAGAATGTAGATGTGAAGGTTCTATGTAGGCATGAGCTTGATCTACATCTCTGTGTTTAGTGAGCTGTGTGGGTGTTGTCTTCAGTGGAGCCTTGCTGTCAGTTTGTGAAGAGCAAACTATCCTCTTGGCATTAGGCTGGGTTGTTTAGAAATTTCCACGAGACTCATTTGGCTAGCACTTCAATTGGATGTAACCCAGTCCTAGTACTAGAAGCTTCATTTGGTGATAGGAGATGGCCCTCATGATTTGGAGACTTCACTGGGATAACCTTACATTTTAGGAAGTTTCCACTGTACTAGGTTTCTATATCACACTCAAATATCTAAATAAGTCTAGCTATCTCTCCTTGAAAATTCTGTTCAACACCATTTCCCTTCCCCCTCCCCAACTAATCCTCCCATTTTCATCCCCTTCCCCACCCTGAGTCCACCCATATAATCTATTCTGTTTCTATCTCCCAGAAAGACCCATGCATTCCCTTCCTCTATACCTAACCTCTCTGAGACCGTGGATTATTATCATTTATATAAAGGCTTAAATCCACATACACGTGACTGCATACTATATTTACCTTTCTGAGTCTGGGTTACCTCACTCAGGATGATTTTTTTCTAGTTATATACGTTTGCCTGCAAGTTTCACAATATCATAATCTAATTGTTGAGTAATACTCCATTGTGTAAATGTACGATGTATTCTTTATTCATTCTTCTGTTGAGGGACATAACAGTTGTTTCCCATGTCTGGATATTATGAGTATAGCAGCAGTGACCACAGTGAGCAAGTATCCTTGTGATAGGATAGTGTATCCTGTGGGTATGTGCCCAAGAGTGCTATAGCTGGGTCTTGAAGTAGAAATATTTCCAGTTTTCTGAGGAACTGCCATATTGATTTCCATAGTGACTATACAAGTTTGTATTCTCATCAGCAATGGAAGAGCAGTTCTTCTTATCCACATCTGCCAGTATGAGCTGTCACTAGTGTTATTGATATTAGCCATACTAACAAGGGTAAGATGGCATCTCAAAGGTAGTTTTAGTTTTGATTTGTATTTCCCTGAAGACTATGAATGTTGAACATTTCATTAAGTGTTTCTCAGCCATTTGAATTTTCCCTATTGAAAATTCTCTGTTTAGATCTGTAACCCATTTTTTAAACTGGATTATTTGTTTTTTAATATCTAGTTGCTTGAGTTCTGTATATATTTTGTATACTAGTTTTATATCAGATATTGACTTTGTGAAAATCTTTTCCCATTCTGTCAGCTGCTGCCTTGTCCAAATGACAGCATCCTTTGCCATACAAAAGCTTTTCAGTTTCATGAGGTCCCATTCACTAGTTGTTGATCTTAGTGCCTGGGTGGACAGTGTTTTGTTCAGAAAGTCTTTTCCTGTGCTGATGAGTTCAAGGCTTTTCTATCAAGTTCAGTGTATATGGTTTTATGTTGAGCTCATTGATTGATTTGGAGTTGAGTTTTATGCTGGGTGATAAGTATGAGTCTATATCGATTTGTCTACCTGCAGCTGTCCAGTTTGACGAGCACTGTTTGTTGAAGGTGCTGGCTTTTTTGCTGTGAGTATTTCTGGTTTAAAAGAAAAAAATAGATGTCCATAGGTGTGTGAATCTATGTCTTGATCTTAAGGTCAATTCCACTGACCAACATATCTGTTTCCATGCAAATGCAATGATGTTTATTGCAATAGCTCTGTATTGCAATTTGAAATCGGGAATAGTGAGACCCCAGAAGAATATTATTATTTTTGTTGTTGTTATTGTTGTTGTTATTCAGTATTTTATTATCTATCCTAGAGTTTTTGTGTTTTTGTATGAAGCTGAGAATTGTCCTTTCAAGATCTGTGAAGAATTCTGTTGATGAGGATTGCATTTAATTAATTAATTAATTAATTGAATTATCTATAGATTAATTTTGGTAGAATGGTTATTTTTATTATATTAATCTACCAATTCATGACCATGGAAGATCTTTCCATCTGCTGATATCGTCTTCAGCTTCTTTCTGCAAAGATGTGAAATTTTATCATACAAGCTTGGTTAGAATTGTCCCCAAGATATTTAATATTATTTGATGCTATTTTTAAGGATGTTTCCCTCCCATTTGATTTCTGTTATTTTTATATTCCAGGCACTTTGCTGAAAGTATTTATCAGCTGTAGAAGTTCCCTGGTAGAATTTTTGGGTCACTTATATATGTTATTATATCACCTGCAAATAAAAATACTTTCACTTCTTCCTTTCCAACTTTTATCTCCTTGATTTCTTTCAGTTGTGTGATTGCTTTAGCAAAACTCTGAGTACTATTTTGAATAGGTATATAGAGATTAGGCAGTCTTATCTAATTCCTGATTTTAGTGAATTTGCTATAAACTCTCTTTATTATGTTTAGGCGTATCCCTTGTACCTAAACTCTACCAAATTTTTTTCATGAAGGGGTGTTGGATTTTTGTGATAGGCTTTTTCTGTATCTAGTGGGATGGATCATGTGGTTGGAGAAAGTTCTATGTGGTATAGAGAAAACGATATATTCTCTTGTGTTTGGGTGAAATGTTCTAAAGATATACATTAAATCCATTTGGTTTATAACCTCTGTTGGCTCCAGCTTTTCTCTACTTAGTCAATGTCTAGATGACTGGTCTATTGTATCAAAGTCTCTCACTTTCAGAGTGTGAAAGTCAATGTGTGATTTAAACTGTAGAAGTATTTGTTTTACAAACTTGGATGCTCTCATATTTGGAGCATAGATGCTAAGAATTAAAATGTCCTCTTGGTGGATTTTTTTGTTTGAGTATGTAGTATCCTTCCCTGTCTCTCCTGATTGGTTTTGGTTTAAAGTGTATTCTGCTTACCAGCTTATCTCCTAAGAGGTCCATTTGCTTGGGATATCTTTTTCCAATCCTTTACCCTGAGGTGATGTCTATCTTTGATATTGAGGCGTGTTTTTTTTGGATGAAGCACAAAAATGACTCCTGGCTTTGTATCTATTCTGTTATTCTGTTTCTTTTTATTGGGGAACTGAGCCCATTGATATTGAGTGATATCAATGATCAGCTATTGTTGATTCATGTTATTTTGTTGTTGTTGTTGTTGTTAGTGGTGGTGGTGATGGTGTGTATATGTGTGTGTGTATATTTCCTCTTTTAATTTTTCTTGTCTGAGCTTATTTATTCCCTTTAT
This sequence comes from Apodemus sylvaticus, assembly GCF_947179515.1. Classification (NCBI taxonomy): domain Eukaryota; kingdom Metazoa; phylum Chordata; class Mammalia; order Rodentia; family Muridae; genus Apodemus; species Apodemus sylvaticus. Next base: position 78,105,045 of record NC_067480.1, read on the forward strand.
TTTCATAGTTAACATTCTTATGTTAGCGGTTTCCTTCTACCACCTTTTATAGGGCCAGATCTGTAGATAAATATTGCTTAAATTTGGCTTGTCATGGAACATCTTATCTTCTCTATCTATGGTGATTGAGTGTTTTGCTGAGTATAGCCATCTTGGCTTGCATCTGTGGTCTCTCAGAGTCTGCAGCTAATCTGTCCAGGACCTTCTTGTTTCCATTGAGAAGTCAAGTATGATTCTGATAGATTTGCCTTTATATGTTACTTGACCTTTTCCCCTTCTAGCTTTTAACATTCTTCTTTGTTCTCTACATTTGTTCTGTAGTGAGGAGACTTTCTTTTCTTGCCTAGTCTATTTGGTGTTCTGTTTCTTCTACATTTATATGCATCTCCTTCTCAAGTTTAGAAAATTTTCTTCTATGATTTTGTTACTTTTTTTCTGGGATATTGAACTGTTCTTTTTCTCCTTTTTCTATTTCTATTATTCTTGGATTTGGTCTTTTCATATTGTCCCAGACTTCCTGGGTGTTTTGTGCCAGGGGTTTTTAGATCCAACATGTTTTTTGACCAGTGTATCTGTTTCCTGTGTCTTATTTTCAGTGCCCGAGATTTGCTCTTTCAGCTCTTGTATTCTGTTGGTAAAGCATGCTTCCCTAGTTTCTATGTGAAATCCTAATTTTTTTTTTACCTCCAGAGTTTCCTCAGTTTAGGTTTTCTTTATTGATTCTATTTTCATTTTCAGGTCTTGAACAGTTTTATTCCACTGTCTGTGTTTTCCTGCATTTCTTCAAGGGATTTATTCATTTCTTCTTACTGTTTGCTTCTATTTTCCTTGATGTCTTTAAGGGATCGATTGATACCCTCTTCAAGGACCTTTACAATGTACATATAGACTATTTTAGGGGCTTTTTCTTGTGTATCAGCTCTGTTGAAATATTCAGGGCTTGCTGTGGTAAGGTTTCTGGGCTCTAGTAGAGACTTATTGACCTGGTTGTTATTGTGTTTTTACTCTAGTGTCTAGGCATCTTGGATTTGTATGATTATAGGTTTAGGTGCTGGTATCTGGCTTTGGCTTTATTAGGTGGGTGTTCTTTTCCTTGGCTTCTTTTTCCCATCTGAATTTTCAGAGACTGTAATGGCTGTGTGTTGCCTGGTATGAAGTTTTCTGCGGCCTTGTTTCCCTGGCTTGCTCAACTGGTGTGTTCCCAGGGAATGCCTTCTGGTTTTAGAGGCTGGGATACTGGCATGATTTGGGGGAATGAAGGCTGGAGATCTTTTTGATCCATTTGGGATGGGATCAGAGAAGAAAGAGAGACTACAACAAGTGTTCAGCTACAGAGCTGGGGATGAGAATAAGAGATTGAATCTGGAAGAGCAGAAGTAGAGGTGAAAATCAGCAGGCAGTCTACCTGCTTCCATGGCATGAATAGCCTTTGTATTGGCATGGGATGCCTGCTGGGGTAAGAGGTTGAAATAAAGCTGAAAGATATTTTTTAAAGAGTTATTTATTTCATATTATTTTGTAGTTCTGGGGTAAGCAATGACTCAATATATGCACAGACACATCTTATACAATTAGCCCACAGATGCTGTGTGTTCATGATTGCAGGGGTCATACCATATCCAGAGCATACATACCCAGGTCATACCCAGAACAATGTTTCAAAGTCCTCCCTCTGGCTCTTACAGGCTTTTCTTTGGAATGGGGGAGAGCTTGAAAATAGCTCTCCACTACCACAAATTACACATGCAAGTTTCTTCTGTTTGCAGAAATTGCAGCGGTCAGCACATCTGGAGGGCAATGGATAAGTCTTACCGGAGGATAGCCACCTTCATGATCATGGTATCTCCCCTGCCAGCTAAGTAGGCTCTCACGGTCTTTCTGTCACCACTCCTGTCATGTTTGTAAGGGTTTTGTAAGGGGTTTGTGGATGTCTTGTTTAGGTTAGAATACTCACTGGGTATTTCTCGGAGTGCTGACCAGTTAGGAGTTTCTGCATTAACTTTTACCCTCTGAAAAAAGCTTTAGGGAGATGGGGAAATGGATCAGCAGTGGCTGTTTTCACAGAGGCTCATGCTTTGATTCCTAGCAACTATATCAGTTAGCTCACAACTGCCTGTAACTCTAGCTCTGGAGGCACTTGATGCTTGCTCTGCTGTCCTCCATGGGAGCTAAACACACACACACACACACACACACACACACACACACTATATATAACTATATATATATAACTATATCTATAACTATATCTATATCTATCTATATCTATATCTATATCTATATCTATATATAATACATTTTCTCTGATCAAAGATGAAACACATTGAGAGCAGTCTGGAGCAGTTTGACTGTACAGCCATCTAGCACAAACGTAATCTTCTTGAAGTGTCCTTGAGAAGTCAAAGCAATCTTTGTGGTTATAAATTACTATTAGCTATATAATCTTGCCTATCTTAAATGAGAGTTTCTTCAAAGACAGCTAACCTAGGATGATTTGATTTGGTTTCTGGGCTGTGTGTGTGTGTGTGTGTGTGTGTGTGTGTGTGTAGATGCACTTCTTTTGGTAGATAAATCTACGAGTTTAGACTCATGTCTGCCCCTGGCTCCTCTTTGCCTCTGTCTATATATTCCATCGTAGAGAACTCTAGACTATTGAAGCAAGAATGTTTTCCCTATGCAACCAAAAAAGCTTTCCTTCCCAAATAGTGTTTTTTGTGGGGCAGTCCTCTTTATTCTAAACTTGGTCAGCTGGCCTACTTCCCAGCCAGTTGTTCTGGTCAGCAGTGCCCCCAAGGCCCCGTGGGAGGCATAGCCTGCCTTTTTGTTTCCTGGGCCATCACATCCCTTTGTAATGAACACTTAGATATTTGGCCAACAATCCCCCAATTTCACCCTTGAGTTCTTCTACTTTCCTCTGGTGAATGCCATCTGCTCCTGGTGATTTATCTACATTTAGTTTGTCAATTAGGTAGAAAATCACTCACACAACTACTGCCATTTGAGTTCGCGTCTCTGCCCTATCAGCACACAGAACAGTCTAGAAGTGAAAACTTTATAGAATCACATATGAACGCAGAACTTGAGCCTTTTGAGGAAACTTCATTCTCTTGTTCACACTCACTGATTTAAAGAACAACAATTGAGTACCTACTGTGTGCATTCCAGAGTATTCTTAATAAGGAAAGATAAGATAGGGAGACAGGAAGGAAAGACAGAAGTGGATGAAGAGCAGTTATAAAGGAGACTTATAAAAGAAAGTAGGGGTGGTTTGTAGGAGGGAATTGAAATAGTGAATGAATGAGGGAGATACTAGTAAGAATTATTGTCCTGGTTAGAGTGAAGATTAGGGGGAAAGCTACAAACAGGTGGCTTGAGTCTCAGTTACTCTTTGTCCTCTTTCTGTGTGTTCTTCCTCACACTCATCCTGGTGAACAGAAGCAGGTGCAGGTGGATGTCCAGGTGTAGGTGTAGGTCCAGGTGCAAGTGATGCTGCTGTTGCTTTGGGTGAGTGTCTTAGTCAGAGTGCACAAAACATCATGACCAAGAAGCAAGTTGGGGAGGAAAAGGTTTATTCAGCTTACACTTCCACATTGCTGTTCATCACCAAAGGAAGTCAGGACTAGAACTAAGCAGAAGCTGATGCAGAGGCCATGGAGGGATGTTCCTTACTGGTTTGCTTCCCCTGCCTTGCTCAGCCTGTTCTCTTATAGAACCCAAGACTACCAGCCCAGAGATGGCAGCACCCACAATGGGCCCTTACCCCTTGATCACTAATTAGAAAATTCCCCACAGCTGTATCTCATGGAGGCAGTTCTTACCTGAAGTTCCTTTCTCTGTGATAACTCCAGCCTGTGTCAAGTTGACATGCAAGACCAGCCAGTACAGTGGGCTTGTTTTGTCACGAGATCAACAGACATTTGTGGACCAGATATGCTTCTCTCTAAGCCAGTAGTTCTCAAACTTCCTAGTGTTGTGGCCCTTTAATTCTTTTCTTTTCCTTTCTTTCTTTTTTTTGTTTTTTTTGTTTTGTTTTTTTTTTTTTTTTGGATTTGGTTTTTTGAGACAGGGTTTCTCTGTATAGCCCTGGCTGTCCTGGAACTCACTCTGTAGACGAGGCTGGTCTCAAACTCAGAAATCCGCCTGCCTCTGCCTCCCAGAGTGCTGGGATTACAGGCGTGCACCACCACCGCCCGGCTGCCCTTTAATTCAATACTTGCTTTCAGACACCAAATGTGAGCCAGAGAAACTTTTCTGTTTCCAGGAGAAAGTTTTCAGAGCCAGCTCTCCTTGTAGAGACACCGAGCCTGACACAGCTGGCTTCCTCTGCCAACCTGGCTCATCCAATGAAGACAGCTTAGAGCAGAGGCACAAGTACATAGTTGGAAGGTCCAGCAAACAGGACACAATAGTTATTTACAACTACTATAATTTCCTGCTGAACATAGAACATTATGGGGAAATAAACTTTAGATGTAAACCATCTTCATCTCAGGACTGTTTGTTACAGCAATGTAATATAACCCATACTGACTGATATATCTGTGTCCTGAAGTAGGACAAATCAGAAAAGGTCAGAGCCAGGAAGTCTACTCTAAAGAGGGTATTGAGCCAAACAGGATAACTCATGGAAGGATTTGAATAGCTAAGGAACTGGGGCTCAAAATTACAATGAGAAAATGAGAATAGATAGGCATTACTGATTGACCCAATGGACTATGAAACTGAGTCCCTTTCCCTTTGGGCTTTAGTTTTCTCCATTATAAAATGAAGATATAGTTATATAGGGTTAGGCCTAAATGAATTACCCAGGTACAGTGCATGACCCACTTATGTCTTGAACAGCATCCTGACCACAGTAGATTCTCAACAGACATTAGTCACCACCACTCTGCCTAACACTCCTATTTTGCAAGATTTAAGTTCCCCAGCAGGTTGAAAAGCACCTTAAGAAATGTTCAGCATCATTAGTCCTTAGGGAAATGTAAATCAAAACAACCCTGAGATTTCACCTCACACCAGTCAAAATGGCTAAGATTAAAAGCTCAGGAGACATCAGGTATTGGCAAGGATGTGGAGAAAGAGGAACACTCCTCCACTGCTGGTGGGAATGCAAGTTGGTACAACCACTCTGGAAATCAGTCTGGCGGTTCCTCAGAAAACTGGGCATGACACTTCTGGAGGACCCTGCTATACCACTCTTGGGCATATATCCAGAGTATTCCCCGGCATGTAATAAGGGATACGTGCTCCACTATGTTCATAGCAGCCTTATTTATAATAGCCAGAAGCTAGAAATTATAGGACCCAGATGTCCCTCACTGGAGGAATGGATACAAAAACTGTGGTATATTTACACTATGGAATACTACTCATCAATTAAAAACAATAAATTAATGAAATTCTTAGGCAAATGGTTGGATCTGGAAAATATCATCCTAAGTGAGGTAACCCAATCACAAAAGAACACACATCGCAGTCACTGATAAATGGATATTAGCTCAGAAGCTTTGAATACCCAAGACACAATTCACATATCAAATGAGTCCCAAGAAGAAGGAAGGAGAAGTCCTTGGTCCTGGAAAGGCTTGATCCAGCATTGTAGGGGAGTACCAGGAAAGAGAAGTAGGAGGGGTTGATTGGAGAACAGACAGAGGGAAGAGGGCTTATGGGACTTATGGGGAGGAGGGAACTGGGAAAGGGAAAATCATGGACGTGGAATGTAAACAAATAATATAGAAAAAAAAGTTCCCCAGCAGGTTCAGCTCTCAGTAGCGATCCCCACACTGACTGACAGAGAAGTTTTCACCAGCAGCCTTTCAGGGAGAGGGCTGGTTCTGAAAGCCATGGACGTGGGTGGCCAATGACAGGCATTTAATTCACATTTAAGCCAAAACAGTTGTTAGTAAATTAAACATTGATTGTAAAAGAGCCTCCAATTAAGATTCACTAATTATACCACCAACTCAATTGTCATGCAATTTATATACAATTACCCCAGAACAAATATTTAATTACTTTCCCCTTAATACATTGAACTAATATTGTTCATCAAGCTGGTAGATGAGAACGTGGAAATATTTAATTGGTGCAAAGATGGGAAATCAGATTTGATAAGACAATTGCCGCATTGTCTTGTCTATTGGTGTGACATGGCTTTGGCAGTGATGAGGAGGGGATCAGGAGAGGGGAGACCTTCATGTCAGTGATGGTGGGGGTGGATGTGGCTGGAAAAGACCTCCAGGTGGGGGGGTTTCCCTGAAGGATGCGATTCAGCCTACTTCTGGAGATGGCTGTGGTGTTGTTCGGAGCTACACGGTAGTTCAATTTCTCCCTCCCTCCATTGAAGTGGAAAGCTAAGGGTTCTTGGGAAAGCTGCTTGGAAAGGGTATGGCAGGGATAAACATGTGAAGGAATGCCTTCCTGAAGTGGGCACAGGTGTGAAAGGCTACAGCAGACTTGTGAAGGAATGTTTCACTGAAGCAGACACAGGAGAAAGGATGTGCTACTAAAGCAAACATGTGAAAGGACATGCAATGAAGGCTTTTTTGCTAACAACACACACATATTGCTCCACCATACACTGCATAATTGAGCAGTATTTGTTTGGACTCCACAGAGAGAAAGGCACCAAAAAAACTTCTGGTGGTGTGCTGTAATTCCTTGATACTTCTAGGTATTTGGGCTAATTGGCAGAGTGATATCCATTGAGACAGACACATATGCTGAGGCAAGACCCGTGGAGGGCACACGATGTTTGGAGGATATAAACAGGACTTGACAATGACAGAAGCTGAGTTTGGCTTGCTGGTACAGCTAGCTATGTGACACTTGTTGGTCTCCCAACTTTTCCTGGGCAGGAAAGCCGTGTGATTCTTGGGGTCCCTCCTGCTGACTTGTGCTGAGGCTGGGGCCTGGCTGGCTCTGCTAGGCAGTGCTACCACTGCTGATTTATGTTTGTTATCCCAGATCCACTGAACAGGACTGCTGGTGTATCTAAGGAGTGTTTGTGAGTGGGTGCAGTTACTGCTGCTAACCTGTGAACTGACAACATAAATGGGAGCTGCTCCAAAGAACCTTTCTAAATAGGTCCACGTCTCCTGTATCTTTTCTTTCCTACTACCTGTGGTGGGTAATGGACTAAAAGTGAGGTTAAAGCATTTAAGAACCATGATTAAAAATAAGGTTTGAAAAAAAAGTTACACTTCATTCGTCTCCAATGATGGTGATCACAAAGGATACACACCCTCCTGTTCTGGAAAATTCTATGTACAATTGGAAAACATTGGGCTTTCCTGGGCAGGAAAGCCACGTGATCTGAGTCATTCATTAGCAGCTGAGTCCAAGGGGAAGTAAGAGGTGAGGGCTAGCCTTGAGAGCTTGTGCATTGTGTGATATTCTGATCTAGTGGGGAAGGAAAGAACATACGGGGACCCAGAGGAGGAAGACCTTGAGGCTCTGGGATAAGAGTGGGGACAGTGTCGGAGCTGCAGTGACTGCTGGTCCTGCTTTGCCTATTGCCTTGAATGGGTTCTAGGTTCTATCTTTTGGGAGAAGCCATTGCCTTGAATGGGTTCTAGGTTCTATCTTTTGCGAGAAGCCATTGTCCTTCAGCACCCAGACAAGAACTCTGTATGATAAGAGTAGGGAAAAGTAGAAAGTTCACCTCATGCATTTGAGGGAGAAAAACAATACTGGGGTGGGGCTGCAGAGGTGGCTCAGGGGTTCAGAGTGACTGGTGCTCTTCCAGAGGTCTTGACTTTGGTTCTCAGTGTCTCAAGATTCCATCTCATGACCTGTACTCAGAATCGGTGCTTTCTTCCAGTTTCCACCCCACCCACAAACACATGTGCACCCCTACCACTCACAGAAATACTTGCATATACATCATTAACAATAATAAATAAATAAATGAATGAATAAATAAGAGCTGGAGAGATGGATCCGTGCTTGAGAACACACACTGCTCTTGTAAAGGACCTGAGTTCTGTACCCAGCATCACTCCTGCTCACAATCATCTGTTACTGTAGCTGCGGGGTCTCCAGTGGACCCTTCTGACCTTTGTAGGCACTGCATTCATATGGATACACATACCTATGCATATGTGCATGCATGCGTGCTTGTGTGTGTGTGTGTGTGTGTGTGTGTGTGTGTGTGTGAATTATTCTGATCTTGGAGCAGCCATGGCCAGAAGCTATCAAATGACAGATTTGTGCTGTGGGACCTGTGACCTAAAGATTTATTCTGAGGATTGGAAGTTGGGATCCCTTCCACTGAGAAGATCCTCCTCATCAGGTGTTGACACGGTCACCTGTGGACACAGCGCCCTTCCCTCTACACCTCTTCAGAAGCATCTGTGGAGAAGGCGGTGTTTTCCTGTGACTTGATCATATTGAAAGACCAAGCAGAGAATTTCCTTAAAATGTGTGCCCAGGAGAAGCTGAGAACTGAGCAGAGTGTTGTATTATCTCCGATGCAAAGAGGACCATGCTTCAATCATAAAATTTTGTAAAAGACTTTGAAATGAAAGCCATATTGCGGAGTGCTCATCCGGTGCAGCTGGCCAGGCTCCCTGGTTCTGCTGGGACCTGTACCCCACGCTGCCTCTGGGCTCTTTTATAACTCTCTTAGTCTCAAGGAAAACGAATAGTAATGCAAATAACTTTTGTTTCTTAAAATGCAAATGAAGGTACAGTGAAATATTACCCAGGAGTTAGTGAACCTCTCTGCAGATATCCCTGAATTTATTCTTGTGTTCTTGATCTCCTGTTCTTGTATTACCTTCTAGAGAAATGGGAGGAAAAGTGTGTTCATTCTATATGGACACCCACAACAGACCAAAAAAGAGGTAATTATACTCCAGTCTAGCTTCGTGAAACAATGAATTTATTGGGGTGCCTTGCAAGACCATAGGTGGCTTAGATACAGGTCTATCTGCAGAAATCTTCAGAGCTCTCTGCACAACTTGAAGGCAGTTCCAGTGAGAAGTCTCTTCTCCCTCAGATTTACTGCAGGGAATCCACAGCCTTACATTTCCTTAGATTCCCTCCATCCCCACAAGGCTCCGCCTCCCAAAGGTTTTTGACCTTCCCAAACATTATCACCACTGGGAACCAAGTGTTCAAGCGCATGAGCCTATGAGAGACATTTCACATCTTCCCAACAGCATTCTACCCCTGGCTTCCCTAGACTCATCTCATTCCACAAAATGCATTTAGTCTAACTTCAAAAGTCCTCGTGGCCTTTAATAGTGCCATAGTCTAGCTTTAAGATCTGCCCTGCCAAAGAAATCAAATTGGGTTTATCCCTTGATACTCTCCCTCCCATGAAACTTCTGATGGTACACACACACACACACACACACACACACACACAGAGAGAGAGAGAGAGAGAGAGAGAGAGAGAGAGAGAGAGAGAGAGAGAGAGACATACATAAATACCATGGTCTGAAACTTCTTAGATGAGACTCAAGACAATCTCTTAATTATGACAGATTGTAAATTCTTTTAGTCATGTGTTTCCAGCATACAGTGGCACAGTATCATTCCAAGAAGGAGGAATGGGGCCATGGGGAGGTAAGATTGGACCAAAGCAAGACCAAAACCCCACAGGGCAAACACTAGATCCTGTATATTCATGTCTGGTATCTGTTTCATGGCCTTAAATGGCTCTACTACTCTAGATACTAAAGCTTCAGGTGGGAGGAGCCTATATCTACTTGTCTTTTAACTCCTTCTTCAACTGTTGTCATATTCTGCTGGTTCCCTTAGTATGTAATGAGTTAAATCCAAATTGTGATCATTTTATGTTTATATGGAAATTATGATTTTAATCTTAATTTTTCCTTTAATACGATGCCTCAGAAGATTGACAGATACTTTATCCAGTGTCACAGGGCTGGGACTGGACCTTGGATCTGTCTGATTCTCACTTTGTGGAGCTGCTTCCATAGGTCTGTTGATTCATCCATGTAACTTCCTCTTGTCCTGGAGGACTGAAGAGGCTAGAATATGATCTCAAACTCAAGTACTATTTCGGAGAAGGAAGGAGGAGGATAGGTCTGGCCCTGGTGATACAGTCCTCCCCCTCTTATCTTTATTAAAGTTGGGGGTGGCTATGGATAGAGGATCGGTGGAGAGCCTGATTTAGGCTATGTGGCTTGCACCCACGCCCAGCATTGCAGTAACTAGGCCTTTTTAGGTCCTAATAGGGCAGGGCCTCTGTCTTAGGCTATGTGAGTGGCACCCACTCCCGGCATCACGTCCCACTCTAATGACTTAATCAGGCCCTTGGTGGTTGTGATGAGCATCCAGGTAGTAGACTCACAATAATCCCATCATGGAGTCACCCTGCAGCCAATAGGCGGTGTGTACCTGGCTTGTGACACTACAATATTCCCGTCATTGGTGACTCCACAGCTTATGGCCCTCAGCCACTATTAGGAGCCCCAAGATATTGGAAAGTGGTGTTCACAGCAGTAGTCTGATTGCAGACCTTTAGCAAGGCCTGAGGGGGAGCATGGGTGGTGTCCTGACCAATTCTTTTAGGAGGAACAGGACAAGGTACCAACACAGAATTAGGTCCCATTAGGACTGGCTGGGCATGATATAAAGGCTCTTTAAGGACCTTAATGGAGAAAATAATACCTGCATCAAAGCCAAGTACATAGAGGTGAAGATCCCATTCATAGCCTATTTGCCAATGTAGACTGAGAGATTTTGCATGGGTGGTGAACATAATTCATAGAGGTGTGCACCATCCCTTTGTAGAAGGATTAGAGGCCTTGCAGGACTCATCATATTTTTGAGAACTAGCTGAGGATGTAATGTTATGTTTTACTTGGATGCAATCCCATGAGAAGTCCAGAGGTTCTTCCAAGGGTCCCAAACAATCAAAGTAAATCCTGTAGATGTCTTAAACAAAATAAATGGCAGGCCACATTCTATCTGGTCAACACTTGAAATCTGTAAAATTTAAATATATGGCCTTTTGACACTCTGAAGGGGGGGGCATCAGCAGTAGCCAATATCTTTCCTTTGATCTGTTTATAATTTGTTTAATTCTCAGCTAAATAAAATTGCCATGCAAAGAGGGATGTTGAGTCCGTAGTTGTCTGTGGTATCAGCATTAGTAAGAGGCATCCAAAGGTGTTGAGGGCTGTGGCCATTTTCAATGATTATAATCAGCATCATTCTTTGTCTCAGCATTAGCATACTCTGGCAGCTAGCATGTTCCTTCGGCATCCTGCAGAAAAAAAACACAAACATGCTCTCTTCTCTGCACTCAGAGTTCCCTGGTATTAAAATTTAAAAATTTTTGTGGTATATAGATATGTGATTCTCCCCTCTTTTATTATAAAAATATTGTTGTGAAGTTCTATGGGCCTGTTCTATAATATCTTGTCTTTGCGAATTCTGAGGAATCTCAGTAATATGACTAATATCAAATTGTTAATAAAACATCTCAAATGACTGACTATAAAATCAGTTACAATATTTGCCTTAATCTGATTTGGAACATTTAGTATAAAAAATAACATGTAATGACTAATTTTATTTTATATTTTGTTTCTTATGTTACAACAGTTATAACTAGAAAGCTTGAAAAGCTGTCAATATTCGTATGTATATTTTTTAATTTTTTGAATTGTATTTGTATAAATAATTGTAAAAGTTAAGAATTAGTAGCATTAAAAACAATTTCAAGCAATTGTAAATCATGAGCTATATATGTATATTATTAATATATAAATCAAAAGTTTGATTTTTTAACATTTTAAAAAGAATAGCTACAACACCCAATTCAATTATCTGTGTTGAAGCAAGGGGACACTCAAAAGAATAGACATGTGATATAATTATATGAGCTTTACTCCCACAGTAGATGCATTTTTATAGGCTGCATGTATAAATCTGTACCAATATAAAGACATGTATAGAGGCAAATTATTAACAATTTATCTTTTAGATAACAATTATTAATTTTGTCAAAAAAGGCTTGTCATGTAATACATTAACAATTAATAATAATCAATTTGATTGCTGTTTAAAATAAGGAACAAACATTTCATCATGCTCTTAAAACATTTCTTTTAAAAATATTTTTATGATTTTATCTTGCAACATTTTATTATTACACCAAATCTTTATTGGAGGATGTCAAAACCTTATTTGGAGAGATTTTACATTAATGTTCTCTTTGTTAAGGAATGGAAGTGAACATATATCATAAACTGTTGACAAATACTTATGGTAGCTTTCTCCAAGTTAGTCTCTCAGTATTTATTTTGCATCTATCTTGAGAACATCAGAGTCTTAAATGGTAAACTTAAAGCAGTGTCTTAGCCAAAAAATTTATCTTAACACCTTTTAAAATAATTTTCTTAAAAATTTTAAAAGCCCATTGTTAAGAGCAAGCCATTACTTGAGGAAAAACTTTCTAATGAAATTATTTTATTGTTTGTTTTTAAAGTTAGCTTATGCACTTTTAAAGTCAGAAGTAAATGTTTTTATAATTATCAATATCCACAAAGCAAAAAACAACCCTTTAAATATATAATAGTTTTATATGTAGTAGGCAGGCCAAATTTTAATGCCTTCATAATTTCTACATAGCCTTATTACCTTTTACAGATCTAAGTTTGAACTTTATTTTGAACCACATCTGTATGAATCTGTTAAAAATGTTCTTTTGGCCAGAAACTCTCTAGGTGAGGCCTGCAAGACAAAGCTGCATCTCTCAAGCCTCTGCAGCTTTGAGCAGCTTTGAGGCAGCTCTGAGCTTTGTATTAACTCAAATGTAAGTCTCCTGATCTGAGTTTGTTATCGCTAAGGCCAGACCTACACCCAGAGATCCTGCAAGGAGTATCCTGTAACCAGACCCCACTGTATGAAGGTCAAATAACAAAAGGATATTTTGTAATATCAAAGCATAACTACAATTTTTGAAAGCAAAACCCAGTTTTAAACAATCTTTTCTCCTTAAAATTAATGGCAAACACATTACTTTCATATTGCAAAGTTTGTCTATCATCTTGTGTGTTTGAATGTATGACAGTGTAACTTATTGAAGAGACATTATTTTAAATCTTATTTTTTATAAGTCTGATTTCTAGGATAAGAACCACATAAAACATTATGCAAATTTAGAAATATCTCAGAGGTCTGTTTTTCTTGGGTTGTGTCATGTCACGTGTTGCTTAAGATAGCTTTAACCCTAAATTATCAGTTTTAAACTTACCTTTTGTTACCATCATTTATATATATATGTGTGTGTGTGTGTGTATATATATATATATATATATGTATATATATATATACATATATATATATATATATATATATATATATTCATGTCCAATAACTTATGAGCCAATACTCTATAGTTAAGACATGTAAAACATTTATACCTTTAAGACTAATTAGAAATAAAAATGAAGCAATCATACAAATCTCATAAATTTAAACCAAATATATTTTTTTCCAGCTGTAATTTCAGGGAAATAAAGCACTTTGAACCCAATCATCATCATGGTAGAAATTTTTCTAGGAGAATTAACCATTCCCACTTGTCCTAGAGGTTACTGGCCCTTTAAGAAGCAGCTTTTTCTCCAGCTGTTTGATTCCTACTTAAGAATGTGAGGCACCTTAAATTAGCTTCCTTTGTGTAAATTACAGACTGGCGGGACTGCCAGCAGATAACGCTTTTTTACCATTTTTTTTCTTTTCAACATAAAACATAAAAACAACAATCATTCAGCCAATCGAAACAATAGACAACATATATTGACACACATAAGGCAGACAACAGACAGAGACAACATATATTGCACCAAAGGCAGACAACAGACAGAGAGGGAATTTGATGTCCCAAAGAGATCCAAATATCTTAACCAGAACTAAGGAGATCTCCAGTAGGTTTTAGAGAGGAAACATCTCCCATTTTCCTCTCCTCCCCAGGAGAGTTTTGAGATAGCTTTTAACCATTTTTTCTTTTTTTTTTCTTTTTTCTTTTTGATACGAAGTCCTGCTTTTTCTCTTGTTTAAGATTTAATTCCTTATCTTCTTTTTCATCTGGGAATTCTGCCAGAAAAGGGAGGGGAGGCACAGTGGCAACCACTGATAGTTACTCCATAGTGCCCTGCTTTTTTAACCCCTATTGGATTCATAAAAAGTGAAAGAGGTTTAGAGAATGTGATATACGGTGGGGTAGAAAAGGGGGTACCTAGACAAACACACACACAGACATGATATAGAATAAAGTTTACTCAGGACGGAGGATGAAAGTTAATGGGATAGTGGAGACAGAGAAAGACAGAGAGAGAGTGTGCAGATAAGTAGAGACTGGCCCTGACCATGTGGAGAGAGGTTCTGCCTGTGAGCGGTTTTTACTTTTGAATTCTCTCAGCAGTCTCTGACTTCCAAAGAACATTTTCTCCCTCAGAGAGCTCAGCTCGGGCCAGCTGGATAAATTCCTCAGGTGTCAGCCAGCCCTCAGCAGAAGATTCTAAGTGCCAAAGTGAAGGGAGCAGTCCACCCATAGGCTGTGACTGCGGACTTTAATTTTTCTAAAATTTTAAATCAAGAGGCTTGTTTTGGCTCTGGCTTTTTCTAGGCATTCGTCTTTGAAATAAATTTTGAAGTTAGAGTGACCATTTGTCCCTCTAAGTCTTGTAGCTCCTTTAAGAGGGCTACTTGCTCTCTGCAGTTTTTCTCCTCCAAGTTGGCTTCCTCCCGGGGGGTCTCTTAAAGACTGGATTAATTAATGGCATATCAGCAGGGGATTGGCCCATCCGGAGAGGAGAATAAAGAGAAGTTGAGGGAGTGGGTGGCAGGGCCTCAGACATGTCTGTAATGACTGAGGAAGGTTTTTGAGAATTCCTATTGGCAGAAAGGGAAGTCATTGAAGCTGCCCGAGACAAAGGGCAGAGGCAATATTCAGCGACCAACATCATGAATGAGTCCCCAGTAAGAGAAAACCATGGCAGGAACAGTGTCAGGGCCCGGCCTGGTCAATTTTTCATTTAGTTCTTGACCTCTTTTTTGCCATTTTTTTTTCTTTTTGCCATTTTTTATAGTGAATCTCTGGTCCATCTATGATAAACCAGGGGCATGTCTGATCTATAAAAATAAAAAATTTTATCAAATCCTTCTTTTTAAGTCGAACCTCCCTTTCCCTGAGAGAAGCTTTTAGGTCTCTAATGAAGACCGCTTCCTTAGACAAATTATGGCTCATCTCTTTTTGGGACAGAGAATGTAAACTTACTGAAGGAAACTTTCTCTCATAAGCGGTGAAAGCGCTTCCTCCAAATGGCTACTTTGCCGCGGTGGCCTTCTCCTGGGGTGGTCTCCGTCCAGCGAAGGTCCGTACCTCGAGCCCCACGTTGGAGGTGCCACTTATCCTGTCCCACAGGACCTAGTTATTTGGGGAGCCAAGGAGGAACCCAGCATGTAAGAGAGAGATGGGCGGGAAAGAAAGGGTGAGAACAAGCAATGGGAGTTCGTGTCAAGGTCTGTTTATTGATGGGGAGAGGAGCCAGTTTTAAGCCCACCATAGGGAGAGATAAGGAGGGGCTGAAGGAGAATTATCAAAGGCACAGAAAAAAGGGAGGACGTCTGGTGCAGATGCTGGCTACAGGCTGGTGGCTGCTTGAGGCATCTTATGGCTTTTCTGGAATGCTGGTTCTTCTCTAACAACCTCAGGTGTTTATCTAAGATAAGGACCAGTTGGTTCCCACAATCATCCTTGTAAAAGAGGCTTCTAACAAGGGGTCAGCAAAAGAGGATTCTCAAAGTGGGGGCTGTTGAAAGTCTGTTTTCCCACAGTTTGGTCTCTCACACAGTCCATGTGGTAGAACGATGGGTAAGGGGCACACTCAGTGAGTGAGGTCTCTAAGCACATATGGTGTACAGATGGTGATCTGTGTTTATTGTCTGTCTATCCAGGAAAAAGTGAGTTCCCTGAAGACACGGATCTGGGGAGTGGGCTTTTTATAGTGAATGATTAAAAACCACACATGTTGAATGATTGGATAAGCATGCATCTGTTGGCATCTCAGACTGAAGGTGTTATCACACATGAAATGAAACATACTTTTAGTCATACAATCATACAATAAGTCATGATGAGATAGGAGAGCTCAAGGCTTACAGCCATAGGCAGTCATGATGAGGTAGGAAAGCTATAGGCTTATAGCCATAGGCAGTCATGACAAAGCCCTGAAGAGGGAGAGCACTAGAAAGGATAGCATGGTAGAACTCAAGATGGAAGAATTTCCATTAATAGTGTGGCAGAAGTCAAGATGGGAGAGAATATTCAATTCTGAAACTGAAGTGAAAAAACAGTAGTTGTTACTTCCTGACTGGACCTTGGGCTAAAACTGAGGTCAGCCTGACCCATAAGTATGAATAATATTTTACAGGAACCATAACTCATCTGCCATTGTTCTGCTTCTGTAATCGCAAGGCTTTCTGCTCTCCTCCCTGACCAACAGAAGTACCATGGTGACAACTGTGCCCCATTCTTATTAAAAGTTATGTCATGTCAGGACATGTCCTGTCATGCCTGCTAACAGCTATCACAGCTATGTCAATACAATGTAAGAAGCTTGTGTTTTTTACCTTTATAAACACCCTGATCACTCTGCTTGAGGCCACCCTCTAGACATGTAGTCACAAGAGTCCATGCTCCTGGCCAGGACTATGTGGTTTAATAAAAACTTTAAATTCATAAAGAGCGAGTTCGTCTCCTTCTTTTAAGTGAGAATAGCCTGACTACAACAAACTCTGAAAAGACTGAGAGTATCCTACTGCAGACCACACAATGAGGCCCTGGGGCAAGAGATGGCCCTTCAGTTCTGAGATAGAGGGGTTTATGGATCTTTTGGTTTCCCAAGAATATAACAAAGCTCTGCTGGAGAGACCTCTGCCATAGCCTGTTTGCAAGTGACAAAGGGAAGTTCCTGAGTTGTCCTAAAGGCAGTTATAAGGACAGAGCAACAGAGAGGAGGAGAGATAAGGGAAGCTAATCTGTTAACAGCTACAAGCAAATTGAGGCAAAATAGCCATATTCCCCATTGCATGTGGAAATCCTGACTTAAACTAACAGACAAACAGAGAGTTCTGTGTATGGCTATCAATCCCTGCCTGTCTAGAAGCACCAAACAGTCCTTCAGGACTTCTGGTTTCACAGTATCACTTTTCTTTTTAGCCAATTTAGATTTACTGTAAATAATTTGTGCCTCCTCTTCCTCTTCCTCCCCTTCCCCTTCCTCCTCCTCCTCCCCTTCTCCTTCCTCCTCCCCTTCTCCTTCCTCCTCCCCCTCCCCTTCCCCCTTCACTTCCCCTTCCTCCTCCCCTTCCCTTTCCCCTTCCCCTTCTTTCTCACCTTCCCCTTCCTCATCTCCTTCCCCTTCCTCTTCCTCTTCCCCTCTTCCCCTTCCCTTTCCTCCTCCCCTTCTCCTTCTCCTTCTTTGTTACAAAGATACTCTTGATCAAAATGGTTCAGGCCCTGGCGATTTTTTGGCTAACACCAGTCTAAATAAGCCCTTGTATTCAAGAGGTCCTCTGGGTCTCAGGAGACTTAGTTTAACACTAGTCAAGCAGGAAATGCCCTCAGGGCCCAGTCCAGTCTCTCAACAGAGCAGGAAAGGTGGTCCCCGAGAGCCAGAGACCTAGGCTGCTGGAGTCTAGAAGCAGAAGGATGATGAAGGTGGGAGCCAGAGGAGCTGATGCTGGAAGAGCAGGGCCTGAAGCCCAGAGAGAGGCCAGCGAAGAGGAGGTCGGTGTAGACTCACTGAAGAGGGTTATGATTGGTAAACTCGAACAGACACAAAGAGGAAAAGAGGAAGGAATATGTTAGGGGTAAGACATTGGTTCCCATGAGTTTGTTCAATATGCACCGAGTAGGAACTGCCAGAGAGGAAATAATGTTCATTGGCCTAACTGGGTTCCCAGTGGAGTTTCCTATGACAAAGATATAATAGCAAAAACCACACAAACAAACAAATTCAAATTCATTGCCTTGCCATATAAAGCTCACGCGTGGATTGGGCCCAGGGAAATGAGTCAGCCTCAAATAGATGGCGTCAAATAAGACTTCCAGTGCCCTTTCCATGTGAAACCCCTTACTCCTGAAGGTTTTTTTTTTTATATATATATATATCATTGAGGGATATTGATAAATAAATAGGTGTACAAATGAAACACTTACTGATTATAATTCAGGAAGAATGTATTTCAGAACAATTCTCGTCTGTGCTTGCATTTTATCATTTATTAAAGGCAAAAGTGAGTTTGCATACTAATGATGCAGAGCGTTTCCTTTCTTTGTGCACACAGAATGAAATCTTGGCTGGGTGCTCAGTAGCACAGGACAGATCTTCCATGTTTTACAGCATTGATCAATATTTTGATTTTATAGTCATCAATGCTGGCAATGCCACTTCACAGAAACGCACAGCACAAAATGGCAGAAGTGTGCCTCGAGCCATCTTAGAAGTCGTTGGAAATTCTGTTCTCATCTGAAGCCAAAATTATTTAACAAGTTCTTTTAATGAAATGCATGTCAGCAACCCAAATGGCAATTTTTAAAAGGAAGTGTTCTAACACCATACAAAGATGTCCAATAGTTACGCGCTGAAAAATGTTGATGGTCTAATATTAAAAGGCCCAGAACACACGCCCATTTGCTATTCTTGTTCCTAGGGGAGATCTAGTGCCCCCATCTGGCCTGTACAGGTACTGCATCCATTTGATGCAGATACACATAGAAAGCAATAACATTTATATATGTACAATAAAAATGATTTTTTAAATTATTTATTTATTTTATGTATATGGGTATACTGTAGCTGTACAGATGGTTGTGAGCCATCATGTGATTGCTTGGAATTGAACTCAGGACCTTCAGAAGATCAGTCAGTGCTCTTAACAGCTGAGCCATCTCCCCAGCCCCAAAATGAACATTCTATATACTGCAATTCATACTTTACGGTAGCCTTGAGCCTGAGCTGAGATGTGTGGGTCACTGACGCCATGCACACGTTATGTGTTCAGATTCAAGTTTTCAGCAACATTGCGTGAAACAGCATAGCTGAGCTGCTATCAAAAAATGCCTTGGATCCATTACATGTTTGGTTTTTGAATGGACTTTTGAAGGTTTAATTTATTTTCTATGTACATGTATGTGACTGTGTGAGGCCATATGAGCAGTTACATGCAGAATCCTGAGAGGGCACCTGATCTCCTGGAGCTGGAGTTGCAGGCAGTTGAGAGCAATTGGACACGAGTTCTGAGAACCCAGCCCAGTTCCTCTATGAGAGCAGCAAATATCTCAACGGCTTAGCCATGTCCCTGATTCTGAATTGATTTTTCCATCATTGCACATTCGGAAACCTTTTTGCCATTCCTGAATTTTGTACAACTCCATAGTCGGTTCCTCCGGTATGGGATTACAACCTACAGTTTTAAAATGCTGAATGACATTCCAACTTACATGCCATTGTTTGGAGCTGGAGAGATGGCTCAGAGGTTAGGGGCACTGACTGCTCTTCGGAGGAGCAGTCAGGGTTTGAATAGTAGCCCCACCTGACAGCTCACAGTTATTCTGGTTCCAGGGGATCCAATGCCTCTTCTCGGTCACTGTGGGCACCAGGCTTGCATGTGGTGCACTTACATATATCAGGCAACACACTCATATGTATGAAGTAAAGCGAACAAAGAGGAGGAGCGGGAGGAGGAAAAGGAAGATGAGGAGAAGAAGAGGAGGAGGAGAAGAAGAATTGCTTACTGAAACAACAAAGAAACCTAAATTAAAATTATGGAAAGTATCTAGGAGTGGAAGGAAGCACAACTTTTTGTGTGATGGTTTGTGGGCCTGGTGTGAAAATTCTGGCAGAGGGGAGAGGGGATGAGCAGGCAGGGAAGTCGCTTCTGCCACTGCCGCCACCACCACTGGTTCCACCTCAGTCTTCACCATGCTACCATCTTAGTTACCCACATCACCCTGCGCTGAGTTGGATCTGGTAGGCCAACGAAAGGCAGCGTAGCCAGGGAGGATTGCAGCAGAGCTGCTGGTGGTGTTTCAGGAGAGCAGACCTCATCTCTCTTGTTACAGCTCTTATGGCAGGAGCTCTCAGACGATGGAGTATTTCTCTCACACCTTTAATTCCCTGGATAGGATTTATATACAATTTGGGGGTGGGGGTGATTGAGGTTTTGACAGCAGGTACTTCTCATTGGCTTGGACTGAGAGCTTGGGGGAAACCTTATTTATATGTGGGAAGGCTTGGTGACTGATAGCCACACACCTCTCCTGCAGGGGGCTGTGGGAGCTGCAACTGTGACAGGGGCCAGGGGGGCCCAAGGGGTAATGACCAAACTCCTTCTGTCCCATGTAGGTAGAAGCTCCGCCCACTAGGTCACTGGGGGTTCAAAGTCATTGCTCCACCTGGGACCAGGCTGCCTGTACACAACTCACCTCTGGACAATTGTTAATACTATAGACTTGACAGGACCAAGAAGATGAGGCTGGCTATGTCCGTGAGAGATCATCAGTAGGTTAGCTGAGGTAGGAAGACCAGAGCTAAAGGATGGAAGCATCCTTCCCTACACTGGGTTGTGGATAGCATACAAAGGAAAAAGCTTACAAGTACCAGAGTGCATCACTCCCTTCTTCCTGACTTCCAACACAGTGTGGCCAGCTCTCTGGGATAGACTCAGGAAGCAGCTTGTGCCGACTCAACAGCTCTCGAGTTGTATGGAATCAGGCTCCTCTACGTTTCTTTGACACACAGGTCATGCTGAGCTAAAGCATGTGGTATTAAACTTCCTGCAAGCCCTGAAACTTACAGAAGTCAGCTTTTCATTTGTTCTAGATTTCCTGCTCAGGGGATTTGCAGCAGGGTTTCTTGTCAGAGAGGTTCCTCTGCCCATTGTGTCTCTTATGGTGGGTCTTCTCCCTCACATCTCTCTCATTCTTTCTGGAGATATCGCTCAGTTGATGGCATGGTTAACTGGCAGGTGTGAGGTTGGTATTTAGTCACCAACACTGCATAAAGCATGTTATGAAAATGCATGCTCCTGGTCCCACTACCTGGGAAGTGTTAGCAGGAAAACTTGGAATTTGAGGCTAGCCTCAGCTATGCAACTAATTTGAGGCCAACCTGGCCTTCATGAAATTCTGACAAGCAAACAAATAAAACAAACCTTGAAACATCATGGTGCCAGTCTTGATGGCCAGCTGTCAACTGGACGAGTTTTGGAATCACTAAGCTCCATACCTCTGTGATGGATCTGTGAGGACACTTCCAAGAAGGACTCCCTGAATGAGAAATACCTTCCTCTGGAGTAGATACCACCCTCTAGATCAATGGTTCTCAACCCCTTTTGGGGGGGTCAAACAACCCTTCCACAGTGATTGCCTAAGACTATCTGGAAATACATGTTTTTATTACACTTCATAACAGTAGCAAAATTACAGTTATGAGGTAGTAATGAAAGTAAATTGTTGGGGGTCACCACAATATGAGGAACTTAGTAAAAGTTCGAATTAGGAAGGTTGAGAACCACTGCTCTAGAGACAACATAGGCATAAAGAGGCCTGAGGGGAGGGCAGTGCGGCCAGTCTGGCTTTACTTCCTGTTGATATGTCTCCATCTCTTTCTTCACTGCTGCTACCCAACCCCCCTTCAGTGCTATGAGAACTCAGCTGCTTGACACATCTAGAGAGCAGAAGTTGTGAGACACGAGGCCTCAGGAGAGCATTTGAATCTATGGGGACTGAAGAAGGAGACAGCTGAACCTGGGGTATGGGGAATGGCCCCACAGGTCGGTCTTGCCTTCTGAGATTGTCAGGTGACTGGTGGGTGTTGCCTGGGGCTAGCACATAACTGACAGACCTCCAGGCAGAAGAAAATGTTACAGGAAGGTTTATGTTTTTCCAGCAGGCATAGGCCTCTTCGATGAGCAGGTTGGCTTCTGTCCACAAGCCCCAGATGGGACTGGAAAGAGAAGGGAGGAAGAGCAGGCCCTGAGGCCAGGCCTTACAGACGACATATCAGGCGAAGGGAAGCTACGGGTATATTATGCATACCAGAGTTGGCTAATTCCATCTATGAAAGACCAGATGATGAACAGAGGCTTTGAAGTCTGTCATGGTAAATTCCTGGAAAATAGCTGCAGACACTGCAAAAAGAAATGGGCGTGGTTGTGTTTCAGTAAAAGCTTATTTACAAATCCAGCCTGCAGGCTGGACTGACCCCTGGACTCTGCTGTATTTTGTCTACCCAGACAGCAGACCTCCTGAGCAACATTCGGCCAAGGCAGGTGTTTGGGGGCAGAATTTATGAGGCTATAATGGGCAAGATAGACTGATATGGAGGACTCGCTGGGAACCAGAAGAAAACAAGCACCCTGTGAATTTATAAGCCCCAGTGATCTGAGGAGGCTGGCTGCCGTAAGAACTGAAAAGAGACATGAAGCCTGTTTGTGTGTGTGAAAGGGCCTAGCAGCCAAACAGACTCAGGAGACAGGAAATCCAGAGCCCAGGCCTGGGCAGGCGGGAGGCTAATAGTAACCTTGTGACTTAAGCTTACACAGCTCCTGTTCCTCTTACAGACACTCAGGTAATGACACCTCTCAGGAGAGGCAGAAACAAATCTGAAAATGACTTCAACGTTCCTGCAAATTCAAAGGAGATGTTCCCTTTTACAGGTACATATTATGAGCACGGGTTTGGCAGTGGCAGGCAAGGGGGGAAGGAGACGCCTTCCCAATGAGCTTTTTGCTACTGTGAAAGGGGAAATAGATACATCTGGAAAATTCAGAAGTGTTTGCATAAGCGAGTGCTAGCTGCGGAGGCACTGTTTCGCAAACCCCAGGTGTTCCATTAGATAATGTTGCTAAAATGTTTGGGACTTGGGGAGGGAGACTGTATAAACATGTGATTTTACTATAGCTCATAAAAGATGATTGTGTGGAAACCTTAGAAAAATGGAAACTCAGCTCAGTAGAAATGAATCGTTTCCCTTCACGTTTTTATCGCTGCTATCTTGCTAAAGGCTTGGGGATAGGATTAGAAATGAGTGTCCAGGGGCCAGGCCAAAGTACTAGGATTTGGCAAGACATATCCATTTGTCTACTGGGGTCTTCCGACTCTGGTGCAGCAATAGAGATGAAGCAATTGATAGAGAAATGTATACCTGGATGCTCTGGGCCAGGCTCAAGAAGAAATAGCAACAATATTTGCTGAGAGTAAAGGCATAAAGAGCTGTCGAAGGGCTGGATGGATGGCTCAGTGGGTAAAGGTATTTGCTGTTAAGACTGGCTGCTTGAGTTCAGGCTCTGGGACCCACATAGCAGAAGGAGAGGACCAACTCATGTAAGTTGTTCTCTGACTTCCAAACATGGATGATGGCATGTGCCTACCCATCCACATAACCCCTAGATAGATTGATAGATAAGTAGATAGGTAGGTAGATAGATAGATAGATAGATAGATAGATAGATATTTTTTAAAGCTTGCTACTTCATAGTAGCAAAAAGCTCATTGGGAAAGTGTCTCCTTCCCCCCAAGACTTGGTGCAGGAATTTCAGGGGATGCTGACCCCAAAGTCTCTTCAGCATTTCTCATTTTCTCAAGTAAAACGAAATCCGAATCATCCCTGATTCCAGCAGCAACATCTTGCTTCTTTTATTTGCCCTTGAGGGGACAGGATGATAGGATTTGAACAGCCACTTCTGTGTTCATCCCCAGGGTCTACTCTCTGGAGCAACAGCCCCATAAGAAGTTGTGGGCAGCCAGACTTCCACAAAGACTGGAGGAGAGAAAGCCTGAGGTGAGCAGAACCGTGGGGAATGCTTCTTTACAAGGGATTCTGCAAAAAAATCTTTCCTGGCTTTTCATGTAGGTGCCATTCTGTCTGTTGTGTCTTCTCCCAGAGGACTCTGCCCAGTGGAGGAACAAAGGGGTAGATATGGTGGAGATGAGCTAAGCACATGGGGTCAGTGTCTCAGATTGCTTACTATTGCTGTGCTAAAACACCACGGCCAAAAGAGACTCGGAGAGAACGGGGTTTACTTCAGCTCACATGACTTTCCTGAATGAAGTCATGGCAGAAACTGAAGCAGAGAAGGTAGATACGATGTTTAGCGCCCTGCTCCCGTGGCTTGTTCATCTTATGTTCTTATACCACGCAGGACAACCCTCCCAATAGTGACACCACGTGCAGGGGTCCGGGCTGTCTCACATCAGTCACTGAGGAGATGTCCTTCACACAGGCCAATCTGATGGAGGTGTTTTCTCAGCTGAGGTTACTACACCCACATGACTCTAGCTTGTGTCAAGTTAACCAGCCAAACAAACAAACAAAAACTAGTCAGGCCTCTTTCCTCATCTCATTGGAAGCTTTCTACTATCAACAGGCAAGAGTGTGTGTCCTAGAAGGATCCAAGGCCTGGAAACTACATAGTCAGTGATCCGAATCCTGTGTCTGCCGCTTACTACATGTCGAGCTGCAAGTTATTTACAAAATCAAAAGAAACATCCTTAAGCCATCTGTGTAATGTTGGTCTAAGAGAGAGACAGAGAAAGAGACATACAGAGACAGACAGAGACACAGAGAGAGACAGACAGACAGACACACACACACACACACACAAAGAGAGAGGGGGAGAGAGAGAGAGTGAGAGAGAGAGAGGCAGAGAGACAGAGAGAGACAGAGAGAGACAGAGAGAGAGCATAAATGTGCAAAAACAAGAGGTCAACTTCAGGTTTACTTTCTCAGGACTTGTCTGTCTACTGTTTGAGACAGAGTCTCTCACTGTCATGGGACTCTTTGATTAAGCAGACTGGCTGGCCAGCAGACAAGGGGCATTTTTGTAAGTCCTACTTGCTGTCTTTGTGGTCACGAGTAAATCACGTCACTTACTCGAGCCTGTGTCTTCATCACCTGCAGGATTATGGGAAGGATGGGAGAGAGAACAATGCTGACTTGGGCTTGATGGCTGGGATGAGCGAATTTAAATCAATTGATTTTGATTTTCACCTCTCATTTTAAAATCCTACATTTGGAGCTCCAGGAGGGGAAGAAGGTAACGGGGCTATGGGCTCTGAGAGTGGAGGGTAAGTGCAGAGGCTGAGTGGGAGCTCTGCAGATGGGGCTCCAGCCACTCAGTCATCCCCAGAAAAGAAGGCACTTAAAGACGGGTCAGAAAGGGCACTGCACACCTCAGTGGATCAGGGGATGGGACCTGGTCTTTGTCTTTGCACTCACAGATAGACTTGCTGGCCCCCAACACGCCACTCTGTCTGGATCTGTCTAGGGCCCCTACGCTAGGTTCTATTCTCAATAGAAGGGGAAAGAACAGGAGAGACTCTGAGAGGACACAGCCTGTCCTCAAGGACCCCAGCTGTAGGGGACACAGCCTTTCATCAAGGACCCACAGCTACAGGGGACACAGCCTGTCCTCAGAGGTGCCAGCCATAGGGGACACAGGCTGTCCTCAAAGGCGCCAGCCATAGGGGACACAGCCTGTCCTCAGAGGCGCCAGCCATAGGGGACATGGCCTATATTCAGGGAGCTGTTGACTGAGGGAAAGACAGCCTATCATCAGCTAACTCCAGACTGAAGGAAAGGACACAGCCTATCTTCAGGGGGGGTCCCAGTCTGAAGGAGACACAGTTGTCTTCAAGGAATCCCCGACTGGGAGATGGCACTTCTATAAAGGGGATTTGCCACCATCATTCCAACACCAGTGCTACCCTGTTGAGGAAGAGACTCCTCTGTACACCAGTCTGTGAGGTCACAGGTTTCTAGAAGCCACATGACACCAACAGCCCTGTGCCAAAGCCTGATGCCTGTCAGCCCATGCAGTTCCAAGATGCTCAGCTCCCAGTCGGGGCATTTTGCATGGTCACTTCGCAATACGTAGGCTTGCAGTCGGTGTGTCTAATTCCATAATCTACTAATCATGCTGGAGTTGTTTAAAAAAAAGCACGGGCTGAAGGTCAGGGGGCCAGTGCCCAGCTAGCCAAGAAATGATGGACCAGATGAGAAAGAAGGGTTCTGGTCCCTAAATGTGACCGGGCAGTTGAGGGTTTCCATGGCTGGGACGTGGGTCAAGCACTTGGTGCTAAGATCAAGAGAGCCCTATCTTTGCAGGCTGCTCTAAACCTCTGTGACTAAAGCAATCTGGTGTCTGTGTGAAAGGCATCCAGAGGGGAAGTGGGAAGAAAGAAGGTGCTTAACATTTCATCTCCATTGCCACACGTCCTCACCCTTCACTAGACACACATATGCGTGCACCTGTCAGAAAAGGACACCAGCTGACATCCTGGTTTGGGGTGAAGTGGGGGCTGTCGGGCATAGAACTACCTGGATGCCAGTTTGATACAGGACTACTGAGTCAGCCTGGAGCCTGTGATAGGAATGGAACCACAGTGGGACACATCTGTCTTCTCCATCTCTGTCCTTCAGTCAGAGATGCCTTCCCCCACCCCCGAGGGAAGGACTGAGCCCAGCCCCTGACTCTGCACTGGGCTGGAGGTCACCAACAGGTGCCTTGGGCCTCCAAGACCTCCAGTTTATTTTGGGAGCTCTTTATCCTCACCACACCATAGTGCCTGATAAATACTCAGAGTGTTCATGGGAGAGCTGACCCTTAGAGAAATATCCTGGCGGTTAGGGATTTCATCTATGTCTAAAAGGGGAAAGAAAGGTTTTGATAGAGACAATGATAATTCATTCATTTAATCATCTTTTCATTCATTCATTCATTCATTCATTCATTCATTCATTTTCAGGCAGGGTATGGGGAAATGTGCCATGGCACCCAGGGGAAGTCAAAGGACCACTTGTGTAGATCGGGTCCCTCCTCCCACCATGTAAGGATTAAATCAGATTGTCAAGATTGGCAGAAAGCACCCTTATCTGCTGAACCTTCTTACCAGCCCCCAGACATTACAGTTTGAACCGCTTCTCTGAACAAGAAGGCAGAGATGAAGGGGGATTTTTTTTTCATGCTTTGCCTTTGGTCCCGGTATCATTTCATCTTTTCTCCACTCCTGGGTGTTCTCTGATCTACAGGCCAAGTTGTTGCTAGGCTTTCTGGGTAAGTGAAGTGCCCAGCTTTGGGGGACGGAATGGATGGCTGATCCCAGAGCAGTGGGATTCCGGATACACCTTCTATTTCCAGACAGCTCTCCTAGGGAGCACATTCTGAGGGAGTTGGCTGGGGTGTTCTGGGGACAGTACTTGGGAAACAGAAAGGACAGGGATAGACTGGGCAGAAGGAGAAGTTCTGACTGAATCTACAAAGACGGCAAAGTTGGCATGGGCCTGTCCCTGCACTGAGTGGGGTGAACTGCTCTGTAAAGAGGCCCCAGCCCTGTGGGAGAGACGCACTCTCTATCAATGCAAGCCTCAAGGACATAGCAGGTGAGGAGGTGAGCACTGAGGGGACCCAGGAGCATGTCACAGGGACACAGAGAAAGCCTGCAAACTGTGCGGGTGAGGTGAGACTGTCCTCTGTGGGGGCAAGTGCGGGATAAGTTCTCACATGGTGCACACACGAGGAGGCCCTCTGCAGCTGGCCTGCATGCAGCCGCAGCTTGATGCCAATAAAACGGGAGGAGGAGGCACTCCATCTCTTTATCCTTTGGGGACATCAGAAGGAGGGATATGGCATAAGGACTCATATTGATCCCCCACTAAGGCAGCAGAGCTTAGAATCCCATGAGAGAGAGGGGGAAAGAGAGAGAGAGAAGAGAGAGAGAGAGAGAGAGAGAGAGAGAGAGAGAGAGAGAGAGAGAGAGAGAGAGCGCTCATCTTTGGACTGGCTTGCCAGGCATGCTCCTGAGAGCATCACCCTCTTCTCCCCCGCCCCCTCAGCGGTGTCCTGGACCCTTCCATCCATCAGTGGGAGAATCAACCCCCTAGACATTCTCATTGGGATTCTCTAATCCTCCACTCCACTGGTAATGTAGCAAGAGCACAGGCTTTGGACTCAGATTGTCTTTGATCTTGAGCCAGCACTTACTGGCTGTGTGGCCCTGGGCAACTCCTGTCAAATTCAGTTTCCTCCTTGGGCGGAAAAAAAAAAAACTGAACCAAAAGAACAGAGAAGATGAAATGACCTCACGTGTAAAAAATTTCTATGGCAATGCTAGGCATGAGGAAAATTCGAGATTCCTTCCCTCTTTACTCTGGCCTGGCACAACTACAAGGAGGGTCAGGGCTGGAGGTCCCATCTCCCTCCTTCCAACCCCAGCTACCTCCTTGAATCCTGCCGACTTCCACCATCACCAGCCCACTGCTGGACATAGTGAGAGGTCAGAGCCGGTGTGGAGGGAAGGAAGATGGCCTGCCGCGGGAGCCTCGGAGCAGTGGAGCATGGTAAGGCAGCCATCAGAGGCAGCGGCTGGGTAACCTAGTCAAGAGGAAACACCAGAGGAACCCTGACTTCTCATCCATATCTGGAGCTGCTCAGGCACAGGCTGACTGCTTGAAATCCTGAGAGATAAAATAGGCAAGGAGAGCCTAGAGATTGAATCCATGCCTCCAGCCCCCCCCCCCGGGATCCTTCCTGAACACCCAGCTCCAGGAGGGTTGATTTTCTCAAATGCATATTCTCTCCAGGCTGGACCACAGGGCTGGGATTAGGAGGCTCATATGTCCACACTGAAAGGAGATAAATAATGAAGGATTCTCGTTCTTTTAATTGACTCCACAACTGCTACAGCTCCCTGGGCCAGGCCTTGAGGTAGACCAACTACTGATTAAGGAAGACTTGGGATGGCTTCTGGCCAGTTAGGAAATTAAAAGGAAACGATGACAGAAAATCATTGTTGCTCAGGAGAACTGCCATTTAAGACCACACAGGACCGAGGCAGGAACAGGGGACAGGGAGGAGGTTCTAAGGGGACAATAAAGGTAATAGAATGAACATGATCAAAGACCAGGCTATTGTCGGACTTATATAATATAGGCCTTCATCGCCGGAATGACACAGAAAGAACATCATATTGATAAAAATACAAACCCCATCACAATGTACGATACATATGACAATAAGTAGTTATAAAATGTTTACCAAAAACCAAATCAGCTTTTGTTCTTCCTTCTATAGGACGCTCTGAATGATGATGTCATTTCATCTCCTTCTGCCCATATCTTAGGAGAAGATTCTTGATCCTGGAAAGGGAGATGAAGGGCACATCAGGTATGTATTTATGTATATGTATATGATGTATATGTATGTATATGTGTATATGTATATGTCTTTGTCTATGTCTATGTATTTGTCTAAGTCTATGTCTAAGTCTATGTCTATGTCTATGTCTGTGTCTATGTCTATGTCTATGTCTATGTATGTACATATATACATACATTTATTTATTTGTTTGTTTGTTTAGAGAGGCTAAGGAGTAGCCAGATGAACAAAATCATGGGAAGATAAGACCAAGCTCTGGAAAAGTATCTCAATATTTCAAACAGGAAAAAAAATCGAGTAAACCAAACGGACAAGGGTACTCTAGTGAAATGCCCAATTTTCCTTCTGGTGCATGTGAGGAAAGCTGAGACCACACCCACTCCTGGTGAGGCTGAAACTAAAGCAGCCGGAGCGCCACCACTGAGCAGTCCAAGAGACCTTTGGGCATGGCGAGGTGTCAGCGGGAAACCTGCTTTCCTGTAACATCTTCTTAGCTGCTCAGCTCCCCGACTGGGTCTCCCCTCCTTGCCTCTTTTGTTGATTCTGACTTTGCTTTTGTCTGCATATGGTGTGCCCTTCTGGTTTTCCTGTCTGCCCATCTTCCTGGACTGTAAGCTCCTCAGGTTCTGAGTTCAAGTCCTGCTAGCTCCTTCTCCCCTGAACTAAATGGTCAAGCAATGTGGAGCTGCCCGAAGAGTTCTGAGATCGTCATTTTCCAGAAGATCCGCACAGAGGAGTCGCTTCTCCCTACCCACCTGTAAGATGCTACAGGAGTGGGTGGCTTGCAACAGCTCTGCCCCATTCTCAGGAAAATTGTTCCCAGGCCTTAATCGACCTGGAGGCTGAAGTGGGGAGAGGGATCTTGGCTGGAGAAGGCTGTCTTCCTACCCACTTTCTCAGATCTCAGCAAGTGACCAACTGGCAGAGAAGACAAGAGGTTAGCCTGCTGCCCCTACGGAGCTTCCAACTCCAACTTTGCTTTGCAGTTTGTACTGCACGGGGTCAGATTGAAGGGTAGGCCACAGCCAGACC
Source organism: Apodemus sylvaticus (assembly GCF_947179515.1). Lineage (NCBI taxonomy): Eukaryota > Metazoa > Chordata > Mammalia > Rodentia > Muridae > Apodemus > Apodemus sylvaticus. The sequence goes on from NC_067480.1 coordinate 78,135,285, forward strand.
TGATCTTTGTGCTCTCTTGCTCCCCTCCTCCACCCCTATTCATCTCTTGAGACTCTGCCCCTGATAAGTCACCAGCTCAAGTCTGCCCCATGCCAGGTCTGCTATTCACACTTGACCTGAAGGGCACTGGCCAGAGCATGAACATTTTAAACCTGACATGATATCCAGCCCTCAGGCAGGATGTGAGTATGGGTGAGTTGTCCAGCAGTGGGAGGGAGAGGGGAAATGAGGAGAGAAGCATGTGTGTGTTAAGATTTCCATGAAGAGACACCACAACCACAACAGCTCTTATAAAGGACAACATTTAATTGGGGCTGGCTTACAGGTTCAGAGGTTCAGTCCATTATCATCATGGCAGGAAACATAGCAGCATCTAGGCAGGCATGGCGCTGGAGAAGCTGATTCCGAAGGCAGCTAGGAGTAGACTTGTTCCCACATGGTTTGGAGCGGAGGTCTCATTGCCCACCCAGACAGTAACACAGTTCCTCCAACAAGACCACACATCCTAATGGTGTCATTCCCTAGGCCAAGCATATTCAAGCCACCACAGTGGGTCGGGAAGCCCGCAGAAGTTTAGGAATGAGCTGGTCATCTCAATGGATGGTGACACTTAGCCCTTTGGGGAAGCATCAGATATGCAGGGAGGAATGCATCTGGGAACTGTCGTACAAAGTGAAGCTCCCTCCTATCATTACCTACTGATGATGGCAGCGGAACACTTGACTCTTTCATTTCCTCCTGCCCTTCCTTGCTGTTGATCAGTGGTAATGGAACTGTTTGCTAGTGACCTTGTAGCGCAGCCAAGATATGGTCAGGCACCGGCAGGGCACTGAAATGCAAGCCCTGCAAAAAGACACTGACGGTCATGCTATCCAGATGCCTTTGGGAGTATCATGCACCGTGGCTGCAATATGAACTCAGATATGTCACCCAGCCCAGAAGCTGTCACAGGATCTCCAGACCCTTGGCTTCTTGCCCAAAGAGTTAAAAATCAGAGTTCACAGAGATTCAAAAAAAAAAAGCAAGTAAACACACTTTATTCAGTGCAAAGCATTGGGCTGGTTACAGAGAGGCACACTGTCAAAATTGACAGTCGTGTGACGGTGTGATGGGGTACTCAAGGGTCCCAGCTATTTTCCAAGGCCTCCATGTATGGAGTTAAAGAGAAAAAGAAGCTGGTTACTAAGGGGGTAGTGATAGGAAAAATGTGGCAAGGGTGGAGGGTAACTTTAGAGGGCTCATGCCAGGGTGAGCAGCTAAGAACTTACACCAAGCAACAGATCTAGTGTAAGAGGTTTTTTGGAGGAGGGGAGAGTGAAAGGCCCTTTTGAAGTGGGGAACATGAGGGAGAGGTAGAGACAGACAGGCAGGCAAAGAAAGAGAAAGAGAGATGGAGAAAAGAGGGGGAAGGGGGAGGAAGGGAGGGAGGAAGGAAGGAAGGAAGGAAGGAAGGAAGGAAGGAAGGAAGGAAGGAAGGAAGGAAGGAAGGAAGGAAGGACAATACAGAGAATGAGGAGGAAGAATGAAGAGAGACAGAGAGGGAACAGGATAGAGAATGCGCCTCCACAGTCTAGAGGTAGCAGGTGATGGTGTAATCTGCTGCTGCTAGTTTGCTGAGAGCAGGCACGTGGAAATGCCTGATTGCTAACAGGTAGCTGGGTGCCGCTCTATTTCAATTGATACATCAGGCCATCACACAATTGTTTCTCTGCTTAGCACGTCCCTTCCCATAATGTGTTTGGTTTTAATCAAATGCACACTCGAGCATAGGGGTAAGATGGTAAATAGGGGAATCTCCCTAAAAGGTTACCAGAAGGCTGCATTGGCCCTTCTATTATTCATACCCAGGTCCACTGGGGACTCGCTTGAATAGAAACTGTGTGAATTGTACTGTTCCCTGGGCTGGAGAAGCTTATACTATTATATATAATTATTTATTTACTATTGTTATCAAAAGGGTTCTATCATGCTAGGTGCATTGTTTGCAAAGTGTATACATAATAACTGGAGGTAAAGAAGCTAGGTTGTCAAGTACATTATTATAAGAGAGTATGTGCCTGCATAACGAAAAACCCAAATGGAGATCACAAGCTAAACTATCTGCTGTGCTTGCTGGTCCCCCAATGGCTTCCTCCTCATCAATTCCCCCAGTCCTTCAAATAACCCTGTAACGGACACCCCCAAGAAGATGTCTGCACTGTTGTAACTTCCTCCTGGTCCTCTTTCCTGCTGGACACTGACTTGCCTGGGCCTGTTTTCTGAGAATCTTGGTCTCTGAGCTTCCCTAAGGAGGCAGAGTGCTGTCCTTGCCTGGTTGCTTTACTTGCCCCTCTCTCTGCTAAGCCTCCTTGCTAGATTTTGGGGTGTTTTAGGGGGACTGGGGATGGGAATGGGGGTAAGGGCAGTTTTTGTTTTCCCTTGGAATGTATCTACTCCTTTGACAAGATAGACATCTGTCCATAAAACAACCTGGCCAGAAGTTGGCCTGTGAGGCCCCCCATCAAAGGGAAAGGAGCAAGCCTTCTCTTTCTGTCTGACTCCAACCCCCACTCAGAGGACTCGTTTCACTGAAAAAGAAAAGCCATCCCTCTCCCCAGGAGAGGTCAAGGCTTTTGTTTGGCACACAGACCATTTCTGAGGCTCCACAGGAGAAATCTCTCTATCTGGAGCCAATTCTTGCTGTGATGCAGGCAGCAGCTGGAGCCCTTTTATCTTATAGGCTTTGCGACTCCAGTGAAGGCTGAGCATCTCTTTGGTATTGACCCTTGGAAAGTCAACAGCCAAGTTCACAGCCCATCGCTGGCAGAGGTAAGGGATGCAGTGGCTTTTAAGGGATCCTCATAGTCTTCCTTTCCCTATTTGCCCTGCTTCCTTCTGCATGTAAGATTTTTTTTAAGTATCATACATTTATTTAAGTCAGCTAAGTCAAGAAACACACACATACACACACACACATACACACACACATACATACACACACAGAGAGACAGAGAGAGAGATACAAATGTGCTTATCACATACAATTTTCTTCTCCAAGTCCTCCTTAGCCATCCCAGTCCAATATTCATGATCACACCACGTGATCACCCACATTGTGAGGTAGTGAGGGTGCAGTCTTCACCTACTATGTGAGGAGATACAACCTGGGGAGTGGAGAATGGAGCCCCGTAATCATAGTGCATTTATGATAGACAAACACAGCACACACAGCTCTCTCCTTGTCACATGATGCCCTGTGCAACTTCAGGATTCTTCCAGCAAGAAACCCATCACCATTCACAGCTCCTTGATCTCTACCAGAACTGTGAGACAATATCATCTTTTTTTTTTTTTTAAATAAAGAAGCCTGTCTAGGTTATTTTGTTGGCTGATATAGCTTTATATTCAGCTAGGAAAGAGACAGAGACAAGGAAGATTCTCAAATCCAGTAAAAGTGGACAAATATAAAGGGGGACTCTTCTAGTACTAGAAACTGTGGTGGGTTGTATATGCTTGCCTAGGGAGTAGCACTATTAGAAGGTGTGGCCTTTTTGGAGTGGGTGTGGTCTTGTTAGCAGAAGTGTGTCATTGTCAGGCTGGGCTTTCAGACCCACTTCGTAGCTGCCTGGAAGCCCGTCTTCTCCTGTCTGCCTTCAGAACAAGATACAGAACTCTCATCACCTTCAGCCCCATGTCTGCCTGAACACTGCCATGCTTCCCACTTTGGTGATAATGGACTGACCCTTGAACCTGTAGGACAGCCCCAATTAAATGTTGTCCTTCTAAGAGTTGCCTTGGTCATGGTGTCTGTTTACAACAGTAAAACTCTAAGACAAACTGTTATAACATTGATCTTTAACTAGAAATACAAATTCCCTCAGGCATGACTTTAAATTCCAAGAACTGTTGTTCAGAGAAGGAGTATAACTGTAGAGCTAAACCGGTTTCTCATGGAGTTACATGGGAAACACTAAGTGCCTCTATTGGAAATTTATCACACACACTGAATCTATTCTAAGTTCTTTACCTTCATGTTTTTTTCCCCAACTAAAAGAGCACTAGATGCTCTTCCAGAGGGCCAGGGTTCAGTTCCCAGAACTCATATGATAGCTTGTTAATGTTTGTGACAACAGTCCTAGGAATTTAATGCCCTCTCTGGTCTCTATGTGTACTGCACATACATGAGGAATAGACATACATGCAGGCAAACACACATATACATAAAATAACAATGAAGGGAAGTTTTTAGAAAGGATAGTAAATTTCATTCAGTTTTTTAAGGATAGTTGAGAAAAGATTGAATATTAGGCAATATATAAGAGAAATACAAGCTGATTCTCAGATCTTACAGATACCAACTGTGAAGGGAAGTGGAACAGTTCATTTTGAAAAAGACGGATGCAGAAATCCCAAATAAGGGGCTGGAGAGATGGCTCAGAGGTTGTGAGTACCTGCTGCCCAATCATGAGGCTGGAATTTGGATTCCAGAATGCACATAAAACAGCTCCAAGGGATCTACTGCCCTCTACTGGCCTCCAAGTGCACATGCACATACATGCACATAACCTCAGACACATAGACGTATGCATACTCACTTGTAAATAAAGCATGTTTTACAAAACCCAAGTAAAACTTAGGAGATAAAATAATCAACTTACTAGAATCATTCACTAAACTCAAATCAAGGCATTTAGGGCTTAATCAAAGAGTCTACGACTGACCTACAACTAAATTCTAAACATAGTTGATCATATCACTAGAAAATAGTGGCACTATGTCAATATTAAGTAATAAAAAGATCTCTTTTCATGTTCAAAAGTACTTTTTGAATACAATTGCTTATAATTAGATAGGTAGATTGCTTTATTTATTTGTAAATTATTTTACTTATTTTATTTTTAAAGGTTTTGTTATTGTTTCATTTTGTCTGGTTTTGAGACAGGGTTTCTCTGTGTAGCCTGGATGTCCTAGAACTCACTCTGCCTCTGGAGTGCTGGAATTAAAGGCATGTGCCATCACACTGGGCTTAAGGGGTAGTGTGTGTGTGTGTGTGTGTGTGTGTGTGTGTGTATACCATGTATGTTCAGTTGCCCATGGAGATGAGAAGAAGGTTGATCAGATTCCTTAGAACTGGGGATACAGATGATTGTAAGATGCTTCACAAGTTCTGGGAAATAAATTCTCATTCTTTGCAAGAGCGGAAAGCTGTCTTAACCACTGAGCCATTTCTCTAGTCCTTAAATGGATTGTTTTAAGTAGAGTATTCATCACATTTCAGCTTACATTGATCGAGTGTCCAGGGCAAGACACATTATGACTTGAAGTAATGTTAAAGCCTTTTACTTAAAGGCAGCATGCAAACAGAAATTAGTCCACGTGCCTTCTTCATGATCCATACTTACTTCATCAGAGACACAGGTCTTGACCACAGCTAGGAAGAGAAAGACTATAAAAGGAGTAACTGTATGAAGAAAAGGAATACAAATTTTCCTTTTTTACTGGGTCACCTCAAATAATCAAAAGAAACCAACCAAAATATTGTTAGAGATAATAAATGAATTCTCTTGTGTAACAGAATATAAGATGTAGTTTCAAACATCAATGTGCTATTATACCAGGGGCACACTGGACATGGGATGAAAACAAAGCGTGCATTTATGGCACTAAACACTTGAGTAGCAACATATACCATCAGAGATTTATTCAAATAATGACATAAATATTTGATAACAGACAGAAGATGAGTGTGGAGAGAGCCGTGCCAGGCCTAGGGGCAGCAAATGCATTGGGTTAAGAAAACATCCATGTGTCCTCACCGTTCCTCAGCCCCATTGGTGCAGGCTCTATGGCTGCTGTAAAAGGAGGTTTAATTTGCAGTGGTGGCTGGGCAAATGTGCCATGGTCCTCTGAGCCACCCCTAGCAGAGAAGTAGCATTTCTTTACAACCTGTAACTGTGGGCATCAGCTAGCTGCTCTCACCCACTTCGTAGTCAGTTTTAGGTCTCCGTGAAAAAATACCTAACAAACTCAAGTGAGGAAATATATCTGGGGTCTTTGTTGTTTATTTATGCTGTTTTGTTTGGGGGTATTTATTTATTAGTTACTTGTGTCGGGTCTCATGTAGCCCAGGCTGGCTTCAGGCTCACTATGTAATAAAGGACAACCTTAAAATTCTTTTGTAAAAACATAATTTTATTTTTAAGCATGTATATGTATGGGAAGGGAGGTTATGCTGGTCAGCACAGTGCCTGGGTGCGGGACGTGGGGATGGGCGGCTTGGAGCTTGGCTTACAAATGATTGTGAATCACCCACTTGATGTGGGTGCTAGACACAGAACTTGGGTCATTACAAGAACACTGTGACTACAGGGTCCTACTGTTGAACTATCTTTCCATACCTTAGGCTTCTAACCTTCTACCTCCACCTCCCAAAAGCTGGAACTATAGGTAGATGCCACTCTACCGAGTGTGTGTGGTGCTAGGGAGAGAACACAGTGCTCCGTGTGTACTAAGCGAGCACTGAACCAGCTGAGGCACGAACCCAGCTCACTGGCTCCCATGTTCAAAGGCTTCGATTCTTGTGCACGTGGCTGTGTTTCTTCTGGGCACATAAGGTGAGTTATTTCCTCATGGCAGGGACCATGAGACAGAGCCACTGCGTCGTGGGCTCTCCCTTTACAGCAGGACAGAGGACAGACCTCTAAGACATACCTCCTAGTGATCTGGTTCATTAAATTAGGTCCCACTGCCTGGCATTTACAAAACGTGGCAATCATGCCATTGAATTATGAATCCACCCATGGAGACTGGTACCCTCATAATCCATTCACATCCCAAAGTCCCATCTCTGCTGTGCCAGACAGAGCCTTCTACATGGGAGCCCTTTCTCTCTCTCTCTCTCTCTCTCTCTCTCTCTCTCTCTCTCTCTCTCTCTCTCTCTCTCTCTCTCTCCTTCCCTCCCTCCCTCCTTCCCCCCTCCAGTGTGTCCCATGGACTATGATCAGTAATTCAGCGAAGCCAGCAAGCCCCTGTAATTCTGTCTTCTCCTCCCCCACACTGGGACTACAGACCCCCCTCCCTTTACAGAGGTTCTGAGAAACTGAACTCCAGTCCTCGTGCTCATGCTGCAAGCACGCTGCACACTGAGCCATCTCCCTACCCTGAACTCATATCTTCTTGACACCCGAGGCTGACTCTTTAATATTGCTCTCTACAGACTCCAGTGGGTCAAAGATAAATATAAAAATCGAATCCATAAAAAATTATCTACAAGAAAATAGAACAGAATATTTATCTCAGTTCTTGGGAAGAAATAAATTTATGAATATTAAAAATGGAGGCTATCAACAGAAACAAGATGGATGTGAAGAAATCCATAAAACCAAGGACTCCTGCACAATAAAAAGCAATAAAATAAACATCAGAAGGAAAGCAACAGATAAGGGAAAATATAGCTGATAAATACAATCAGAAATATTTGCTGCCCCAAATATATGAAGACTTGATAAAATATATAAGATGGATGCCCAGATTCTCCAAATTAAGAGATCAAAAGAGATGCTCAGAGAGTGCTAATGGAAATTGAGGTGATAAATCAACCCAGAGAAGAGGCATTCACACTGCCAATTAAAGACAGCGCACACAAAAACCAACTGAAGGTATAATTATACTCATTTAATGAGCAGAGCCAAACAAACTGTCTGAGGGAGGTGGGGTGGGCTATTTTCCCATCAAGTCTCCAACTGGTACAGGTTTTCTTCTTATCCATAACTCACACTGGGGGGTTCCTCCTGGGTACCTGCACAGCTTAGATGCAGCGTGAATCCTGAGACAGTTCAGTAGCGATAGGGAGAATTCTCTCTCTCTCTCTCTGTGTGTGTGTGTGTGTGTGTGTGTCTCCAGCACTAGTGAGCCAGAAACAAGATTCCAGTCAACATAACTGGATCAATGAGTCCTCCCTTTTTCCCCTCCCTCCCTCACCATTGCTCTTCCCTTCTCCCCCTCCCCCAGTCTCATGCCACACACATATTTCTCTCTATGGGGACATTGTGGTAGGTTCATAATGAATGGATTGAGCTAAGAGGGACTACATTTCCCAGAATTCCCATCTCTGTGTTGAAGACTTGAGAGGTAAAAGAGAAATAGACAGTTGCAAGGCTTACCCCAGGAAGGGTGAAAGTCAGTCACCATGTTGTGACTCATAGATCTTTCTTATCTTTCTAATCTGCTGGCTTCCTTTGCTGGTGTGGGCAGCACTGGGCCATCAGTGTTCCTGGTTCCCTTGTATATTCCCTTTCTGCAGGCCATCAAGGAGAAACCCTACTGTAACCACAGAAGTGTGACCGGAATCCCTCCTCCCATTTTCTGCTTCAGAGACTGATGACCACTTGTGAGTGTAGCTACGTAATGGGTGTGAAAGTAACCAGACTTTTCAGGGTTTCATAAATGCAGACCTATGCTGGCATTGACTCCTGAAGAGACAAATGACCACTGTGGCTCACATAACAGAGCATGTGTACATGGAGGTGAGATGGCTCCCCTGGGTCCCATGAATCCCACCCTACTGCGTGGGCATTTCTTCTTTTTTAAAAGAATTGTCTTATCTGTGTTTTTATATGTTTTTGTGTGCACCATGCACATGTAGTCTCATGGAGGGTGAAAGAACAGGTATGGTGCTGTCATGGATGTAGGAACTGAGACTCAGTCCTCTGGAGAAGCTCTAAGTGCTCCTGACCAGTGAAGCATGTCTCCAGACGCTGTGGCATTTGAATCACTATTGGCTCGGTAGAGGAGTGCCATTGAAGAAGGGCCCTGGCACAATCTTGGGATTGTGCGTACTGAAGTCCCTCCCCTCCATCTTCCTTCCACTGGCTTAGGTCAGGAGGGAGGGGGGAGCATGCCGGGAAGCCATGTAGGAAAATCTATGTTGGACAGTTGAAGATCCAGCTACTGCCTCCATTTACTGGAAACTTCAGGCCATGCCCTCCAGGGTTATTATTTAAGTTAATAAGAGACACACTTTCACTCTTTTTAGATCCTGGGAAGGAGGAGAAATAGTGTATTCCAAAATTATTAGCCTTAAAAAGTCATGAGTTAAAATGTTGCTTCCCACCTCCATGTCTTGGGCTCAATTTCCCAAATACTGCTGCCACAGGAGACTACGTTGATGATTGCATGAAGTTAGAAACCAGAGTCTGGGGAGGTGCCTCTGTGGGTAGAAGCACTTGCCAGGCAATTCTGACTGCCTGAGTTTGGCTCCCTGGGACCCATGTAAAAGGCTGGATGTAGTTGTGTGCATCTGCACTCACAGGGCGAGGCAGAAGACAGTCACAGGAGAATCTTCTAGAAGCTTGTGGGCCAGTTAGCCTGCAGAGTGAAGAGGCATAAACAAGAAGAGAGAACTTGTCTCAAAACAAGGTAGAGGACTAGAGAAATGGCTTATTTGTTATGAGTGCTTCCTGGTCTTCTAGAGGTCCCAAGTTCAATCCCTTTCTCCAGACCATTGAGGAAGGACCCTACTGTAGCTACAGAAGTGTGACTGGAATCCCCCTCACAGTTCTTGTTGCCACATTAATGGCCATTTATCAGTGTGGCTCCCACATTAGGTGGTTTACAACAGCCTGTAATTCCAACTGGCCTCTACTGATGCCCCTGCAACACACACATGCATACACACACACAGGCACACACACAGACACACACACACACACACACACACGACTTAAAAAAATGGAAGAAAGAATATGGAAGTCAAGACCTGACCTCATGCAGTGGATCAACAAGCAAAGAATGTGGTTAGCCAAGGTGCAGGTCTCTGACTAAGGGGCCAATTGAACACCTAAGTAGGGATAGGAGTCATGTGGGATTCAGGTAATCTCCAGCTATCACCTGGCTACATACATGGAACACCAAAACCATAAATGACTCAGAATCTGAATGTTGAAGGTTTGGACCATGAGCGCTACAGATGGTTGTTGAGGGCAAAGAGCGATGACCTGGGTGGAGACAGGATGTGTGTCAGAAAGCCCAGTGCAACCACACAAAGCAGATCCTGAGGGATGATGAGGATGTTCTGTATTTTGACGTGATTATCTAGTTTTTAGATTTTTATTATTGTTTAACTATGTGTACACATGTGGGTGTGTGCACACAAGGGCAGTGCCCATGGAGACTAGAAGACACTGGATAAAGGCACCAGAGCCAGAGTTAGGAGCAGTATAAGCTGCCCAATTTGGGTGCTAAGAGTTGAACTTAACCTTTATCCACTGCCTCTTCCAGTCCAGTATGCATACGTTCAGTGTATATTTGACCACTTTTTCTCTGAATGCTCCTGCCATCTAAGATAAGTTGTATTTGTAATAATTTGTTTTGCATCATGAAAACTCTAAAATAGATTAGGGGAAATGGGCACAACTGTGAAGAAAAGTAAACAGACCCTGGAGTTGGATAAAAGGAAATATTGTTCTTTGTGTTTGGGGGCAGGTGATGCTTCTGTCATATGAAGAGCACAGGCGCTTCATGTTATGGTGACTGTAGGGTCCAGGTATAGAGGCTACGGGGTATATAAGTCTATTCATAGGCATAGACTTCTCTATTGTCTGTGAATTAAATAGAGATTAAAGACAAACATGCCAACTGACTCCAGTTTTCCTCTGTGAAAAGAGTAAAACTAATATTTATCTAATAGACTTATAAAAGTAAATGACATGGCTTATTGCATAGGAGACACTCAATTATTGACTTTTTTTAGCTTAAAGGGGGAAAATAGAGAAAGTAAGAGGAGGTGGAGAAAGAATAAAGGATGAGGGGAAAGGTGGAGGAAGGGGAAGAAAGAAGAAAGGGAAGAAGCAGAGGGAGGGGGAGGAGAGGGAAGGGAGGAGGGAGGAGGGAGGAGGGAGGAGGGAGCATGGTGCAGTGGACACCAGTCCGAGCATTATTAAATGTGGAAGATAATCAACAGAATTCAGAAGGATGGCTCAGGCTCGGGCTTCAGAACACTCATGCATCAATTTTCTGTTTTAATAAGCAATCTCATCAGCTGCTGAGGGAGATAACAGGAGGACTGTTCATCTTCACGTGTGGAATTTTCTCTGAGCTATCCTTTTGGTGTTAAAAATGTTGCAGCTCCAGGCAGGCACGTGGCAAGCATCGCTGTGGGTTCACTTATGCCAGACAATATGAATTGTTTAAATTGGGACATGGATCATCCCAACAGATGAGAATGAAACACATCGATGGCCATGATTTATACCAAATCATTTTGAGTTTGTTTGATATTAGGAGAGCCTGCCTCTATATATGTGGGGTTTGACCCTGTGGAGTCAACAAAAATGCATATGCAAGGTATTTTTAAAAAACTCGTGTGTATACTGAAAATGTGTGGACTTTTTGCTTTGTTCTTTTAAGAATTTTTGTCCATTATTTTATGTGTTTTGCCTGCTTGTATCTTTGTAGCATGTATATGCGGTGCCCATAGAGGCCAGAAGAGGGCGCTGGAACCCCTGGCTTAGGAGTTGCAGCTTGTCATGGGCCACTATAGGCATGCTGGGAATCAAACCTAATTCCTCTACAAGAGCAGCCAGTGCTCTTAACCACTAAGCCATGTCCCCAGCCAAACCATACAGCATTATAGCTATTTAACCGCTTTTTTATTGTGCTGGTCATTGTAATAAATCCCGAGACGATTTCAAAGTTGTGGAGGATAGGTGTGAGTTATCTGCAAATTCTGTACCATGCATATAAGGAATTTGAGCATCTGTTGATTTCAAGGTCCAAAGGGGATCCTGGAACCAATGCCCTAAAGTCTCTAAGGGTGTGCATCCTTCACCCCCCCTCCAGAGGTAATCACGGTATCATTTCAGTTTGTTTTCATGTGTACATGGAGTTCATCCATGTGTGCATGTATGTTCATGTGTGCACATTCGTGTGGAGGCCTCAGGTGTCTCCCTCAATCACTCTTCGCCCTATTCATTGAGGCAGATTCAGATGAACCCAGGCCTCACTGATATGACTAGTCTAGCCAGCCAGCTTGCTCTGTGTCTGTCTGTACCTCTGTGGTACTAGGATCACAGGTGAGCAAAGCACTTGAGACCTAGTGGTCTTGGCTCCAGTTCTCACAATGTGTGGAGCAAGTGCTTTGCCCCTGACCCGTTGCCCTGGCCCTTTATCATTTTGTTTAATTGTCAGTTTTATTTTTCTCTTGCCTTTGCAAGCATTCCTACACTGAGTCGTATCCTTCAAAGCAGTTGCTACACTACTAGAGTGAAAGGCAAGGTAGACACTTTTGGATGAACAACTTAGCTAGCAAGGCCTGGGAACCAGGGCACAGAGATGACACAGACTGTCAGTGGTTAGTTTACCAGGAATTCCCAACTGTGGACAGAAAAGAAAGTGAGCGTCTGGGGCATCTCATCTGGGAGGCACATCTGGGAGCCACATCTGGACTCACTGTTCTGTGGGTGCAGCTAAGCAGCTGCTCTCCTGGGACCGTCCTTGATTTTCTTTATCTGTCTCCAACAATGGGTTCCTCCTGTTGGTTTCACTTTCTTTCTGGTCTAGTCTCTTATTCTGGTGGACTATTTCCTCTAGCACATTACTGAAAAGCAATTCAAGGAAAGATTGAAACTGCACACCCGAAGATGTCATATTATTTGTCCCTTACCCATAGGTGATGTGTGTCAGGGAAGTACAGACAGGTGATCAGTGGCCAGGTTTAGAATTCTACTCTGACAATAATTTTCTTTCAGAAGATTTTGATTGTTTCTTTATAGCTTCTACATGCTGTTGAGGAGTCAACAGGTATTTCAATTCTCGGCACTTTCCAAATGACTGATAATCTCTTTGCAAGCTTTTGAAAAACTTCTACTTGTCCATAGAGTTCTAAAAGTCCACAACCATACATCTTACCTTCCTCTTGTTTGTGTCTATCACAACAGGCACTGGTTGGTGCATCACAACAGCCATTGGTTGGTGCATCACAACAGGCATTGGCTGCCCCTTTCCATATGGACACACAAACCATTCTGAACCACTTACTCAATTTAATAATGAAGCCCCTGCACTTCTAGATGAAGATGGATTTTCTTACAGAGCCAGTTTTAAACTTGGTTGATCCATCAGTGACGATGCATCTTGGTCTAAGCCATCAATGATAACGTGCCTCATTGAACACACTGCTAAAAACCAATCAGTCAGTGGTAACCTTAGAGGGTTGGTCAGTCAGTCACCAACTTGCTCTAGCAAGAATTATGGTCTATATATAATGAACTACTCACAACTATGATTATACTTTTGAAATTAATGTGGTTTGAATTCTTTTACTTTAGCCTTTTAACACCCAGTATAGCATCCATGACCATAAGCTTAGCTGTATAAAGACAGGGCATACAAAGGGCGTCGAGAAGTTGAATTAAACAGAGTTTCTTGGGCATAACTTTTAGCTTCAGATATTAAGTGACAGCCTTTTTGTTTTTTCATAACTACAACCTTGACTCCTCATTATGTCAATGTGCACACTTCTCATCGTGCCACACCCAAAGCTGCCACAGATGTGACGTATGACAGCTTGTATCTTACCCGATCTTTTGGCAAGTGTCTCCCTCCTGTACTTGAGAAGTCACTGAGGTACACATTTGGTTCCCAAGGCGCCCTTCCTGCTCCATATTGAGTTAAACATGTCCTTCTAGAAACGTTCCAGCTCTTTTTAAATTATTATTTTTATTTTAAAATGATAGGTATCTGTATATATCTATGTGTGGGTGTGTAAATGGGAGTGCAGTTGCCCACCTAGGCCAGGAGAGGGCACTGGGCTCCTGGAGCTGGTGTGAGCAGCAGTTGGGAGCCACCTGATGTAGGTATAGCATGCATTGTTAACGGATTAGATATTGTATCAGTGGGAGTTGGCTTTCTTGGTATTCTAAGAAAACAGGAAGCACCTGCAGGCACATCTAAGATGCAAATCATGTATTTTGATGAGCACAATGTATGAGGGAAGCTCACAAGAATCAATGAACACTAAGTATGGATTGCAATTTTTTTCTGAAGTTTGCATCTAACCCATGACTTTCATTGCTATTGATAAATGTGGGGTGTGAGGGGGAGACCTATTAATCATCCATTAGCTTGTTAAAGCAATGCATGCTGGGAGGAGAAGGTTGTTCTAGCGAGTCCAAGCCTCACTCACAGCAGATGAAAACTTCATTGTCCACACCTCTAGTGAGACTAGACTTGGCCACTGGTTGTCATTAAGAACATCCCTGTAGTACCCAGGGACAAAGGTGGCAGTTTTATTTCTTGGTTGCTAGGGCAGATTCTGATGCCCAGAAGGGGGCAGGGCTACTGGAACCATAGCTGGCTCTAGGAATCTTTGGAGCTGTCTTCCTTCCTTCTCCCGTCCTGCCTTTCTTCCCTATCTCCTTCCGTCCGTCTCTCTGTCTCTCTGCATGTGGAGTTCAGAAGTCAACCACTAGCATCTTCCTCTCTTGCTCTCAGCCTTGCAATTCCTTGGGGGTCATTGTCTCTCACTTTCCTGGAGCTTGCCTATTTGGTTAGGCTGGCTGTCCCGTGAGCACCAGGGATCCTTCCATTACCGGTTCCCCAGGGCTGTGATTACAAATGTGTGTCATCTCTTTATTGTGTAGCTTTTAAGGGTTTGAATTTAGGTTCTCATGCATGGACAGCAAGCACGTTGCTGGTTGCGGCATCTCCACAGCCCCTGGAACTGTCTTTAAAAGTAACCTCTTGAAGACCATGTGCCCCTACTGGCTGGACTCCCAGAGTGGTCCTGGTCCCTGTTCTTCTGTACAAGGCTGTTCAACATCTCCTTTGACTTTGTTTTGATTGCAATCCTTCAAAATTCCTTCTTTATTTTTGTGACTTCGAACTGGGAGAACTCTGACTCTTGCAGTCTGCAGTCCAGAGCTCGCAGTCACTAGATATCTGACTTCCACCTTTACCAGCTACTCATCGTATAGAAGGCAGCTTCCCATGCTGGCCTCCCCACTGATCACACAAGCAAACCAAGGATTTGCTCAAAATGATCAAGTTTAGAAGCAGCATGGTCAGGATTTAAACTTACTTCACTGTAACTAAAAATCCCACATTTTCCCCTTTAGGGTTCTATTCTGCTATTCCACAGGATCTCTGACAAAGCTTTGACCATCGAGGCGCTAGTCCTTTCTGAGCCCCTTCCTGCCTGCATTCAGTTCACACACCCCGTGCACCGACGTGGACAGGAATGGGAAAGGACAAGGAAGATTAATCTTGGCTCCACATAAATTTGCCTCTCCTCTTGGTGACAGGACCTGACAGAGGGGGCTCTCTGCAACATTTTTGTGGGCACTTAGTCAATATTTATTGGGGGAGGAGGTGACAAAAACAAAAACTTATGTCCCTGCAACTTCAGCAAAGGGAGGGATTCAGCCTTGGAGCTTGTGACCTGAATGAACATCCCCAAGATAGCTAGATGGATGCTCATGGGGAAGGACTGAGTTGCATTGTACCACTGAGGGTGTGTCTCTGAGTGGCTGCATTTTCCAGCTGTGAGGAATGAGGTCCAGAGAAGGGAAAAAATGTGTCCAGGTCCCACAGCCTTAGAGTGTGTCAGCATTCAGCTTTCTACCTCTACGTGTGTTTCCACAATCCTGTGTCCAAGGCAAGGTGTATCCCATTGATTCCTATCATAGCTTGGATCTGGACTGGTCTCCTCACACAGGTTCATGTAGAGAACATTTGGTCTGCAGTTGGTGGCACTATTAGAAGTGGTGGCCATGTTAGGAAGTCGTTCACCTGGGGTGTCGTGGTATTCTGTCCTCCTTGCCTGATGTGACAGCTGCCATTCTGAAATCAGAGAAGCTGGGAATAGCTGCACTAGACCCTCACAAGGTGGCACCTGTTAACAGTTCCTCACAGAAGGGGACCAGAAAGGTCATTAGATCCATCTGAGATGGCATCAACTCCCTCCCTCCTGTCCCCAACAGCCACATGCTCTCAAGAGGTGCTAGAATATACAGAAGGCAGGAGGTTAATAGGAGAGGGCCTTCCATTTGCTAAGCTTTGGGGAGTGCTTCAGGTGGATTTAGAATCCTGAGGGCCAGGACCAAACTAGGAATAAGCCCCAGAAAGGGTGCTGTCCAATAGCATTTAGTGAGGATGAAGCCACCTCACTTTGCTAAAGACACAGCAAGAGGTCATATATGCTTCCTCACTAGTGTGGAGGCTATGGTGACTGGCAAGTGAAGTTACATGTGCATGTGTGCACATGTGTGTGCATATGTGCACATGTGTGTGCATATGTGCACATGTACATCTATGAGCATGGAGCCAGAGGGCATCTGCTGTCTTCCTCAATTGCCTTCCACCTTAATTTTTGAGACAATTCTCCCACTGAATCTATAGCTAAGCATTTGACTAGAATGACTAACTAGAATAACCCTGGGAATCTTCTTGTCTCTGCTTTCTTTGACACTTAATGACTTGCTATTACATTGGGTGCTGAAGATCCAAATTCAGGGCCATGTGCTTGCTTAGCAAGTACGTTACAGCTCCATCTTTCCAGCACCAAGGCCTGAAGTTTTAATTGCATCCCATTTAATAACTGTGAATGTGGACTGAAGTGGTCACACTTGCGGCTGCGACAGAGTAGTGGGTTGGCCTGGTGATGTTTGTATTCTGACATTAAATACAGATGCTAATCCTCCACAGGGGTTACCCCATTGAGCAGACCATCAGGTACTCAGGTATTGCCATGTGAACCTTCTCTCCAGTTTAACAGGTCAGTAAAAGGCTAGAGCCTGTGATTAGGCAGTGAAGGGGAAATGTAAGCTTGGAAGCTTGAGAGTGGGGGCCCGTAGAGAGAGAAGGAGAGAGGATGGAGGGAAAGGAGGAGAGGGGACAGAGGAAGAGGCAGGATGGACCAGTTATGATGGACCAGAACCATGTGCCCGGGAGAAACTCCAAGTAGAAAGGAGTCTTGTAGCTGGGGAACAAGTTAGTATAGCCCTAGATCTACCCAATCTAGGTGTATGACTTACAATTAAAATATCTGGATTGTGTATCTTTTATATGGGCGTATTAGGGTTGGAATTTCCAGCAACACTATGCAGCAATGCTATGCAGCATTGGGCTGCATAGGTGAGAATCTATTTACCACTCCTCCCTGCCTGTGCTCTGGGCATCTGTCCCCCTGAGATATAGCTCTCTCCCACCCCACCCCCAACAAGCTCCCCCCTCCCACAATCAGAGAGAGCTATAATGACAACCATGACTTTAGCTCTGAGAATGGAAAAGACAGGAGGGTAAATAGCATTAAAGAGCCCAACCTGAAGATTAAGTGACTACAGAACAGAAATCCTGTTGAGCCAGCCCTGCCTAATGAACCGTAGCGGATATCAGTCTGACCCACAAGGTGTGCACATGGGCGCATCCCTCAGCCGGAGGCTCATGGACACCCTCCTCGACAGTTTGGGGCCATCTGCTGCTAGCCTCCCCTCTGTCCCTATGTCTGCAAGAGGGCCATTCAATCATGAGTTTCTTCAAACAAGGCTCCTGGGATTCAGCCTGGCTCCCTGCAGAACTCAGATGAACAGGGTTAAAAGAGAAATGTACTGACAGACAAAAAGCACGCAAGACTCGCCTCCCTATGAAATTTCTGCGACAATACCACCCTGAAAGTGACTCAGTTTCCCCCTTAGCCCATCTGGGTTACAAATCGCTAAGGGTGGCACGTCACATGTGCTCACGCTGAACTGCATATTCAGGAACCTGTCACTGTGAGCCCAACAGCTATTGGTAATGAGCACTCTCTGACCGAGTGCTGAGCCACAGACTGTTGAAGAATCCGATGCAAGAGAGGCAACTAGTTCAAGGCCAGCCTAGGCAACGTGAAACTTCATCTCACAACAAAATTAAAACAAACAAAATCCTTATAGGTTTCATGGTGGCTCAGCAGGTAGAAGCTACTTGCTACCAAGCCGGAGTACCTGAGTTGATTCTCTGGGGCCAATATTGTAGAAGAGCACTGGCTCCTTAAACTACTCCCAGACACACACACACACACACACACACACACACACACACACACACGCATGTGTGCACAAACACTTAAATGTAATAAATGTAATCGCAGCCCTAGGGAGATGCAGACAGGCAGATCCCTGGGGCCCCTACTTGGCAGGTTCCAAGCCTCAGGGAGAGACCCTGTCCCAAGACAAATGAAAACCAAGGCAAACAGGACCTGAGGGACGACATGCTTTGCAAGGTACTGACCATGCAAACAGTGATCCATGCAAATGCGTGTGTGAGCCCCAGCCTTCACAAATGCATCTGAACACACATGCACACGCATATACAATAAACAAATGATGCTGTGCACAGACTCCTCTCCCCTCCACTTGCCACAAAGACAGCAGTCTCTCATCTTCCCAAGTCTTGCTAGCTTTCTGCTTTGCAGCCATAGCCTTCCTCTCAATAACTGTGGAGCCATGGTGGGATTGAAGTCTTCTCCAACACAGAGAGCCTGAAACATCCCTGCAGAGGGAGACATTCGCCCGCTAGGGGCTCCGCTCATCAAAGAGGACTTTCCCTGCACTCCATCTCCTCCCTGTCTCCTAGGAGTGTTCCAGTCAGACTCGGGGAAATGGGAAGGGGAATTGGATGCCTGTTCCCTTTGCCTGCTTTCCCTGCAGTCCCTGCTGTCCCGAGCTCCAGTCTCTCACGCTGCGGCTCCAGGGGAATTTGCATATTAATTTGAAAGTGAGATGGCTTATTAGCCATAACCTGTCATGTATCGCCCAGTACATCTGGACCTGGATTAGATTCAATATTGCCACAGAATAAAGACAGAGGGGGGAAAAACCCTCAATAATTTAAACTCATTATTCTACTAATCCTCGCGCTTGGCTGGGCTCCCTGGAGGTGTGTTAGGAGGTAATTGAAAACATGAGCTTCTCAAAGAAGACATCTGGGGTGAGTACTGCTGTAGAAAGCACTGCGCCCCATTCGTGCTTCCTCTCATTTACCCTAGAGGAAGAGGAGAGAGGGCTAAGGGGTGGGGGTGGGGTGGGACGGGACTCTGGGAGTTGGAGGGGAAGCATGGAGATTACCTTTTAGGACTAGGGACATCAGCAGACTGCAGGAAGGACACAGATCCAGGTTGGTTTCTGCTTCTCAGCAGAGGGGAGAGAAGGAAAGAAAAAGAAATTCTTTCCCATCCCATACCCCACCCTGGATGGGGCCTCTAAAATCTTGTGCTAAAGAGAGTGTCAAGTCCTACTTTGCAAACAGCTTATTAAACATGTTTGACACCATTTTGTTTGACCCCATTGGTTGGGGTGTGTTGAGGCAAGGTCTCACGATGCAGACCGGTGTGGCCTTGCACTTCAGTCACAGAAATGGCCCTGTCTCTGCCCCTTAAATGCTGGGACTCAAGGTGTGAGCCGCCACACTCAGCCTGGATTTTCTTCCTAGTGATCCCAGACGTGGTAATTCTGCTACAATGTTGCTAAGCATCTTGTGGTTACCAGAACAGCATTGATCTCTAAGAATTCTCTATCAAGACCTGATGTGGTGGTACATGCCTAGGAAGGGTTGTTGCAAGTTTGAAGCCTGCCCGGGCTACATAGGGAGTTGCAATATAGCAAGAGCTAGTGAGATCCCATCTCAAAACAACAATAAAAATAAAACAAAGAGAGAAGCAGGGGACTTGGTGGGGGGTGGCTCAGTCAGTACTGTTTCCTGTATAAGTATCAGAACTTGAGTCCAATGGCCAGGACTTTTTCATATAAAAAAAGAAAAATGGATGTTACAGTGCGTGTCTGGGAGAAGGTAGAGACAGATTCTGAGAATATGCTAGCCAGCCAGCCTAGCCAAAATGACAGGCTGAAGGCTTGGTGAGAGACTGTATGTGATTAAAGAAGACACGCCAATATCAAAGTCACCCACATTCAAACAACACACACACACCACAGACACAGGCAGACAGACAGACAGACAGACAGCATCTACTATCATCATCAACACAAACCCCCTAAGAATCACCCAGTTCACCGTGTCAGTACCAAGCCTGTGAAGCCTTGAGAGAGGAGTGATCACACCCCTGGGGCAGCCCCCTGAATCTCCATTGAGTCCAGGCCATGCCTTTGCAGACATTCTTTTGAGATGGGGTCTCTTGCTGTACCTGCTCCTAGGTGGTAGCCAGCACTAGGATCAGAGGCACATGTGCCAGCATGGGTGCTGTGGATTTCAACTCCGGCCCTGACCTGCTGAGCCATCTCCCAGACACAGGTTCTGTGCCTCTGAATTCCTCTTGCACGTAAGGCTGGCAAGCACAAGGCTGCCTCCTGCTGCCTGTGGGTTACTTACCTCCAGCTGGGGCTCTCGCCCTGGAAGGCAGGAAGAGAAATCCTGGCCTGGCAAGAAGTGACAAATGTCCAGGACAGAGATAGGTCCTGTGTAAGACAGCATCCTGGAGTCTGTTTCCTAGATTGGATGGAGAGGCCTCACCCCATGGAGTCATCCATTCTTTCTGTAGGCCCTGAGTAAGAAATCCCCATGTGTCAGGGCAGTGCTTCTTCAACTTGATGACGTCCCCTAGCACATGATGGAGAGCAACCATGTGGTTGGGGTCTCCATTCATCACGCCCAGGGAAAGAATTGCAATGAGACCCTAGATGCCAAGGCTGTGATACTTGGTCATGGCTGAGGATAGGTACAGTGATCTAAGAAGGCAGCACATTCCAAGAACACAGTGACGTCATCCATGTAGCAGTATGCTCGCTGCCCCATGGCCACAGTTTTGTAGCCAGTAGGTCGGAAGTTGAGGTGACCTGTGGGACCACAGAGCTTGGGACTTGCTATGTGACATGAGGGCAGTGTGATGTCTGTGTTGATTATAGGGGAAAGGGCTTGGATCACAAGGCGTCCTAAAACCATATGAGCTGGGGTAGGCGTGGCAAACAGATCAACGATCATCCTCAGATGAGACTGGAGAGATGGGAGTATAAAAGATTCCTCCACTGTCCTAGTTAGGTTTTCTATTGCTGTGAAGAGACACCATGACAAAAGCAAGTCTTAGAAAGGAGATTTAATTGGGTCTGGCTTACAGGGTCAGAGGTTCAGGCCATTATCATCATGACCAGAAGCATGGGAGCATCCAGACAGACAGAGTGCTATCTGGAGAAGGAGCTGAGAGTTCGACATCTTGATCCAATGGCAGGCAGAGGAGACTCTCTTCTGCAAACAGGAAAAGGGTCTCTTTCACAATGGGCAGAGCCTGAGTTTAGAACCTCAAAGCCTACCCCAAGAATGACACACCTCCTCCCTCAAGGCCACACCTCCTAATAGTGCTGCTTTCCATGGACCAAGTGTATTCAAACCACCACAGCTACCTCCTCCTCCAAAGAGGGAGGTTGGAACCAGTCCCCACCTCAGCTGCTCAGAGCACTCATGGACTGAGCCATTGTTTAGTGATCTGTGTAGTGGTCTGTGTGCTGGAGCTGGAAAACACACTGCACAGAGATCCCAGCAGCCTGTCTTATTCTTTCCTGAGCCTTACAGTGACCTCTTTCTAAGACTGAGGGGCCTCAATCCAGGCCTTGTACTTGTTACATATCTAAAATGCCAGGAGGTGGCAAGATGGCGGCTCATTCTCTAAAAATGTTTGCCAGGCATGGTGGTGAATGCCTACGACCCCAGCTCGAGACAGAAGGATACCTGAGACTCACTGGCCAGCCAGTCTAGCTGAACTGGCTAACTTATGACTAACTGATGAAAGGCTGCTTCAAAAGTCGAGGTAGAGGCTGGAGAGATGCAGCGTGGTTAAGGGCACACGCTGCTTCTTCTGCAGAGAACCTGAGTTTGGTTCCCAGACTCCACGTTGGGTGGCTTATTCTCCACTCCAGGTGTTGTGACTCAAATATATGGACCTCTCCCCAGACACGTACACATAATTAAAAATAGTGGAAAGAAAACAAGGTGGACAGTTCCTGAGGAGTGGCATCTGAGGTTTTTCTCAACCTACACATGCGTGCACGCGCGTGTGTGCGCGCACGCACACACACACACACACACACTAAAAATGTCAGCCTGGAGCACCCCAGGCAGGGCCCCATCCGAGAAACCCTGTCCTTTGTATTTATGCTATGCCAGTAATTTTTCTACAGAGACCAGCCTGTGTCAGGGTGTTGGGCATGTACCCAGAAAAGGCAAGTGCGGTAAGAGAGAAGGGAAAATGCAGCCAATTTGGATATTTGGCAGCCTGTAGACTTTGAAGCAATCAATTTGTCAGGTGGAATTCAATTTTTCTTTTCCTACGTTCAGCCAAAATCAGAGTCCACAGGCTTTGCGGCGTCTAGGAAATCTTGCTGTGGAAGACAGGCTGGCTAATTGTTCTCCCTTGCTTGGTGATTCCGGCCGATTCTGAGACTCATAAATAAGACTGTTACTCGAGTACTGGGGAAAGTGGGATTTATTAATTTAAACGAGCTGGTGTGGAGGTCTCTGGGGAGGGTGTCTGTGTTATTCACTTGCGAGTCCCAGAGTGTAATTTACAACGAGTTCTCGCTCTCTGTTTTGGACTCAGCCAATGCAGGGGCATAAATTCTTTCTGGTTATTATTTCCATAATTCATTATTCATCGAATGTTGACTTTGTGTAACACAAGCAGTGGAGAGAGACGAAATCCTCCCAAGGGACAGGAAAGACACATCTGCAACAATTCCAAGGAGACAAGGTGTGATTCAGAGAAGGGGGATGCCTCCCAGGACCAGGTCGGAAGCTTTGGAGTTCCCAGTAAGTCTTTGCCTAAGGCTTATCAAAAACTACGAGTTTTGGGGCAAAGAGACTGTAATTTAGACTTAGTTGGAATGGCTGGAAAATTGGAGCTTTTTGTTGACACGAAGAATTCAAGAAAGGAGAAAGGGTTATAGTACAAGAGCAGGGACAAAATCAAGGTCCTAGGGTTGGGGGAGGGTAGCAGGTATGTCCACTCCAAACAATCCCTTCGCTTTTACTTTCAGTCAAGAACCAAGGGTCAGGAGACAGCAGCACAGTCACATTCATTATAACAACAGTCACAATGACCAACAGTCATGAAATCAGCCTGGATGCCCATCAGTGGAAATGTGGGTAAAGACAATGCCGTATGTGTACACAGTGGAGTATTACTCAGCCATGAAAAATGAGTAAAGCCAAAGTGTGGTTTTCTTTTTTGGTTTTGTTTGTGTGTTTGTCTTCTGTTTTTTTTGTTTGTTTGTTTGTTTTTTTGCAGTAAAGAAAGGATAGATCTGGAGATTACCATGTAATGTAAAATAAACAAAACTACTCAGATAAATAAATACATCGTGCTTTCTTTTATGTATAAAACCTAGACAGGACAACTACATACAAGTAAAAGGGGACTATTAAGGAAAGGGGAAACAGGAAGATATGGGGGAAATATAGTCAAATTACATTATAGACATATATGAAAGTGTCTTGAAAATGGTTGAAAACCATCATTTTGCGCAGTAATTAATGCTAATAATATTCCCCCCCTTTCAGACAGGATCTCACACAGCCTTGAACTTAAAATGCTGCCAAGTGTGACCTTGAACTTCTGATCCTCCTGTTTCCATCTACCAAGTGCTAGGGTTGCCCCATGCCTCAGAAATCAAATAATTTAAATATATATCCATGTAAATATTAAATAAGGAAAGTCGAGACAGGTAGAGGGGAGGTGGCCAGGCACCCACAGGCTCCCAGAATTCCATTCTCCCTCTGCACTCATTCGCTTTATTTCTCAACAGCACCAAACAACTGTGGGGCTGGGAGACGCAGGCCAGCTGACAGAACATTTGAGACCTAGCAACGGAAAGCAATTAAGTGCTGCTTGGCGCTGCCTCTGCCTGTGCTGGGAATTAAGGAGCAGACAGAAATGATTTTGGAGCACCAAGGAAGGCTGAGTGGCTCCGTGGCACCAAGGAAGGCTGAGTAGCTCCGTGGCACCAAGGAAGGCTGAGTGGCTCCGTGGCACCAAGGAAGGCTGAGTGGCTCCGTGGCACCAAGGAAGGCTGAGTGGCTCCGTGGCACCAAGGAAGGCTGAGTAGCTCCGTGGCACCAAGGAAGGCCGAGTGGCTCCGTGGCATGCCCTTCTTACCCCCTTTCCTTCCTCAAGCGTTTGGTAAGCACCAGTTCTGTGCCAGACTTTGCACTATACGGGCAAGGGGCTGAAGACAGATCAGATGGGTGTCTAGGGAGAGGCCCAATATCTCAGCTATAAAGTGAGGTACCTGACCACCTCACCAGAGGGCTGGGAGGGAACACACCCCGGTCATCGGCACCCTGGTCATCCAGTGCCTGCTGCAGAGGGCTCAGCAGGAGTAGCTAGTCACTATTGCCCTGAGCAGCAGGACCCCCAGATTTCTGTGCGCTGCAAACCAGGACTCCCACTAAGCAACTGCCTTTGTTTTGAACCCCCCATAAAGTACCTCACCATGCATACATATACACATATGTAACTATGTACCTATATAACTCTATCTAGCTAAGCCTGGACCATGAGACATCATCTCAAAAAGAGTGTAGGGGATGTGGGGGAAAAGGTTTAATGATTAAGAGTACTTATTGAACTTCCAGAACAGCCAGTTTCTATTCCCAGCACACGTAAGGTAGCTTACAACCATATGAAACCCGGGTGCTATGGGTTCCAGCGCCCTCTTCTGGCTTCCAGGGGAACTGCATGTGCATGGTACACATACATGCAATCAAAACACCCGTGCACATTAAATAAAAATAAAAAGTCTGTGATGAAGCACACTTACTCTTGCTTCTGCATCCGTCCTTCTTCCATGCAGCCTTCCATTTGTGAGGTTCATTTCAATAGGTTTGTGACTGACCTGTGAACCTCGGAACCCATTCCGTGTTCAAAGACTCCCAACCCAGAATAATATCCATTTCTAGAAGCTTTGTGGGGCCCTGGGGTAGACATTCTGGACACCAACGTATTTATAGTTTTCCCTCAGTTTCTCATGGACTCAATTCTATTTGTTTTAGTGAAGTGTGAGATGTTCGTAACTATCCCTGAATCCTATTTGGAGGACCTAGAGAGACAGCTCAGGGGTTAGGAGGACTTACACTCACTCAGGGTGACTCACACTGCCTGTAACTCCAGCTCCAGGGGTACCCAGGTATTACTGCCTCTTCTGGTTACAGGGGAAACCACACTCATACATACACACATACACATAAATAAAATTAAATTAAAAATCCCGTTTGGAAAAATACATCCAAGGGGGTGATAATAACTAATGGGTGTTAGTAGCAGGCTCTCAAGCCTGGCTCTCATCCAAGCTTCGGCACGTTGCTACTGGGCGGCCTCCAGCTAGACATTTAGATTTTCTGGGCCTTGGTGTGTTCCATTAAAAATGGGCCTGGTGGGGCCGGAGAGATGGCTCCAAAGGACTGGGCGGGCACCACGGCCTGTAACTTCAGCTCCAGGAAATCCGATGCTCTTTGCTATCTTCAAAGTCTTATTCTGCTGCCTCATCCTTGTGAGTGTGGAGAGTGCAGTTTGTGCCGGCTTGTTTAGTTCAAACAATATATTGGCTCCTCTTAGAGACAATGAGTAGCCATAACAAATGACAAGCTGATCACATGAAGATGAGGCTGAAGGTGAGGCCTGTGGTGCTGAGGGAGAAGGCAGAGCCAGCCTGCGCAGTGGAGAGTTCCATTCCCAACAACGGCTTTGCAAAAAAAAAAAAAAAAAAAAAAAAAAAAAAAAAAAGATGCTTTTAAGGTTTTATATATGTGTCTGACTGTGTGTCTGTGTCTGTAAGAGTAATGTGTACTGGTGCTTGTAGAGGCCAAAAAGGAACATCAGATTTCCTGGAGCTGAAAGTACAGGCAGTGGTGCCCCACCTGGTCCTCTGGAAAAGCTGCAGGTCCTTTTAGCCACAGAGCCATCTCTCCAGCCCCACCATGCCCATTTTCCACCATGCCCATTTTTAATGGAACACACCAAGGCTCAGAAAAATCTAAATGTCTAGCTGGAGGCCACCCAGTTGCAAAGTGCCAAAGCTTGGATGAGAGCCCAGTCTGAGCAAGTTCTAGAAAATTCTCTCTGCTGACGTTGGGTCCATCCCTGCGCTTCATAGAGAATGACCCTTGAGTCCCTCATGGTCGACCCCTGCAAGCTCCTGGCTTGCTGCCCTGATCCACTTCATCTGTCACCAAAGCCGGCAGTGACAAGCCTCCTCCCAGCAAGCCAGAGTGTGTGGCTGCTGAGACAGAAACCCTGATTTTCATGCAAATGAACTCAGAGCTGAAGACTCCAGCACAGCAGGCTTCTCCCACCCCAGCACAGGCAGAGCCACTGATGTCTTTCAACGGAGCCCAGGGTAGCCTTCATTGGCACCCAAGCCTTCAAGTGGTCCTACAGTGAGACTGCACCCAAGCTGGGCTGACCTCTACAGAGGTGGCACCATATACTGGGAAAGGCTGGAGCTCTTAGGATGCAAACTCAAGGCGAAGGCTTGTCAGATGCCTCTCTACTCGGTAAGCAGCTCAGGTACCCACAACATCTGAGGAAGCAGCAGGTAGTCCAAACTGTCCTCTGGGTGCCAACACTGAGAGTCCCAGTAAGAGATGGTCCACCTCGAAGGACCTGAGCAGTCTGTCCCAACGTATCAGGATGGAGAGAACCCTACCGTTTGCTAATGAGAATCCCAGGAGCCCCTTTGCAACAATCTGGCTTCCTCAGTTCAGGTTATCAATCATGTGCTCAACAAAGGAAATGGAAAATTCCAGAAGGAACCATTTCATAGCTTTTGAATCATGTGTCATTCTGAATAGCAAGAAATTTGATGTCTGCTTCATCTAACCCAGGATCATTCCTTTGCCCCGCGTGTCCCTGACATATACACTTCCGTGCCTGATAGTCACTTAAGGCTGTCTTGATATGGGCACTGATGTCACAGTGTCTAAATGCCATGGACAGACCACCCTTGCTTTGTACAATAGCATCAATAAATGCAAACACACTTGAGGCAGGATAGAAAGACAAGGCAAAGAGCAAGCTTGAGGACCCGAGTTCAAGTCCCAGTTGTCATGTAAAATGTCAGGTGTGGCCTTACCCACTGTGGGGAGGAGAGATCCTTGGGGCTTACTGACTGCCAGCCTAGTTTTAAGTTCAGTGAGAGAGAGATGGTCTCAAAGGAACAGGGTGGAGAGTGATCCCGGACACCATCCTCTAGCTTACACACACACACACACACACACACTCACACACACACATACCACACACACAAACACATACACACACACCATACACACACATACACACACACACACACCACACCACACACACACCACACACACACACACACATACACACACCACACACACACACATACACACACACCACACCACACACACCACACCACACACACACCACATCACACACACACCACACACACACACACCACACCACAGACACACACACACACACACCACATCACACCACACACACACACACACACCACACCACACACACACCCCACACACATACACACCACACACACACCACACCACACACACACACACACACACACACCACACATACATACACACACCCCACACACACACATACACACATACACCACACCACACCATACCACACACACACCACACCACACACACACACACCACACACACACACACCACACCACACACACACACCACACCACACCACACACACACACACACACACACACCACACACACCACACACACACCACACACACATACATACACATACACACACACAACACACCACACCACACCACACACACACCACACACACACACACACACACACACACACATACCACACCACACCACACACACACCACACCACACCACACACACATACACACACCACACACACACACACACCACACCACACCACACACACATATACACACACACACACCACAAACACACACATACACATACACACACACCACACCACACACACACACCACACACACACACACACACACACACACACCACATACCTTATCACACCACACCATACCACACACATACACACACACACACACACCACACACACACACACCACACACACACACACACACACACACACACACACACACCACACCACACCACACCACACCACACCACACCACACCACACCACACCAGTGAAATGAAATAAAGGAAGCCAGGCACCCCCCTGACCTGGGAGCTCATCAAGCGTCTGCTGCCTTCCGTGGCCTCTGCCCTGCCTTTTCATGTCCCAGTACATTCCACTGACGACCTGTGCGTCCTCAGGGAGTCATTCCATCAATAATTACCCATGGAAAGAATAAAGCGACCCTCCTTAAGGCTGGGTGGAAAGGATGAAGAAGAAGGAAGGGCCATTGCCACACAGCATGGGGTGCTGAGGGCCCACAAACTAAGACTAACCTAGCCTTCCTCAGCCCCAGAGTGCTGCTTATCTTGAGCAAGTAATTCCTGTGGACACATAAAGCCTGGCTTTCGTGTCACCCCAGCTTGGCAGCCATTTCTCATGTGGAGAGGCCACACAGCTTGCATTAGTATCTTATCTATAGTCAGGCTTTGCGCTAAGGAGCAGGTGGGTTAAGCAGTCAGTCGAACGTCACACAGCTCGGCTGTGGGGCTGTGGAGGAGCCGGGATACATCCCTGTGTGTGTGGCTGACTCTGAGCCTCCTAATGCTAGCAAGCTCCCTTATGGCCGATGGCTGTCAAATGCTTGTGACCATAGTCTATCTACACTGAGAGATGAGTTCTTCATCCTCCCGAGTGGGTATCCTCCTGCACCCCGAGGGCAGGGGCAGTGTCTTCTCCCCATAGCTGTTGCACATTGTCATCCATGACACTGTCATCCATGCGTCCATTGCGTGTTCTGGGAGGCATAAAAGGAGATGCTGTGGCAGAGAAGAGGGAGAGGGGACCCAGGGACATCTCCCTCACCTTCTCCACCTGCCTCCTACCCAAAGGCCACTTCCCCTACCTGTGGGCACTCCTTCCCTGGGATCCTTCTGTGACTGCCAGTCCCCCTTGGCTTCCCTGTCCCTACTTCTGAGTCTTTTTTTAAGACCCTACTTGTTTCACCTTCAAGTAAGTAAGCTATTTCTCTCACTCTCTCACTCTTCACCAACTCCCCCCCCCCACACACACACACCCCAAGAGAGAGAAATTAGAGCAAAGTTATCTTCTTCCATGCCCTGCATGGCTCTATTTTCTGAATAAGCAAAACTTACACATAGCCTGTCTTTTGCTAAAAGAAAAATGTTTCAGGCTATTCTTAGAGCTACAGAAATCCTACAGACCAACCCTGTCTTTTGAAAAGGGAAAAGAAGCTGAGGTTAGGAAAAGAGGCAGTAGGCTAGCCCCTTGAGTGTGTTGGTAGGCTCACTGAAGAATCAGGGGTTAGTCATACAAGGGCTGGGGTGTGTTGAGCCATCCTGGGGCCCTTTTCCAGGTAAAAATACCCAGTGGGAGGTTAACTTTCTAACAGGTTTTTCCCTCTCCCTGCTTTCGTCCCAGCTCTGTCTTCCAAGCCCACAGTATCACATGTGACCAGGGTTTCCGGAAGCGTTGCTTGTCAGGGCCGCAGCAATTGTCCAACCTTCTTATTTCACAGGTAAGAAAGCCGTCTCCGGCAATACTTCATACCGGCAAATCAACGCGGGTTGATTCACGGCTCCTTAACTAGAGCTGAGACCTTTCAAGAAAAGCAGCCAAACCCTTCCCTGCCAAGAGGCAACTCATACAGCCTGGTGCCTGTGGCTGTCTCACAGAACATTCCAGAGAGGCCAGAGGCACCCAGCTGTGCCCACCCTAGCTCCCCTAGCCTATAAAACATGACTTCAAGCATTATGGGGGGAGACTAGGTATGCCTCAAAGTCACGCTCCGATCCTAAGAGTCTGGGTTTCTCTGAGAATGGGGATTGCTGACCAGGATGAGGAGGAGAGCCAAACTTAGGACCACAACTTCGTAGCCTCATTGGCTAACGCTCCTGTCCTAGTCTCTGTGGGCATAACCTCCAACACGGGGAGCACATCCCTGGTTGTTAAAAGAAGAAATTAGAAGGCTGGGAGAAAATATGATAATATCCATTTATAGGTCTCTTTATAGTCATTAAATTTTTTGCCTTTTATAGTTTAACATCATGGCTCTCAGTATTATATGAGCAAAACCTAAAAGTTAATACACTTATTTTAGAAGGTGTACATGTCCAAAAAAAATGTTCTCAGCCACTGTGTTGGGGTAACTCTGAAAGCAGAATTCACTCACTACAAAGGGCTTTTTAAATCCTAACCAATCTTGTGGCAAGGCCAGGCATACCCAGAGCTGCCAGAGAGACTGTGGAGTTGCTGTTGCTTTAGCTGGGATTACAGAAAGGTTTTCACCGGGGAGTGGCGGTGAGGGTGGGTCAAACATGGCTCCCACATTAGAAAGCATGATCTGGAAATACTGCAGCCCACCCATTCACGACCAGGTCCCTGTGTGCAAAGCCAGTGTCTACACTGTAAATAGTGGTTATATTGGTTAAGGAATAATACCAAGAGAAAGAAGGGGCTGAGGAAGTGGCTCAGTGGGCAAAGCGTTCCCATACAAGAGAGAGGGTCTGAGTTCAGATCCCCGGCATCTGCATAACACCCACACACACACACACTGTACAGGCATGGTGGTCCATCTGGAGCTCCAGTGCTGGGGAGATGGACATGGACTCTCCAGAGCAAACTGACCCAGGGGAGTGAGCTGAAGAGCTCCGGGTTAGTGGGAGGGAGACCCTGCCTTGACATAGGAGGAGAGTGATTGGGTCAAAGGGCTGGAGAGATGGTTCAGCTGTGAAGAGATCCTGAGTTCAATTCCCAGCAAACACATGGTGGCTCACAACCATCTGTAATGGGATCCGATGCCCTTTTCTGGAGTGTTTGAAGAGAACTACAGTGTATTCATATATATATATATATTGAATAAAAACAGAAGCAACAATGACAAAAGAAATCCCATGTCAACCTCGGGGTTACACACACATACACACACACACACACACACACACACACACTCACATTCTTTGTACCTACATGTATGTCATCATGCTTACACATTCACATGTATACCATACACACACAGGGAAAAATAACAGCAAACCTTGTACATGTATCCACGCTCAGTACTAATGCAGTGGTTGATAGATTCCTTGGTCACTGAACCCACCAAGGCCAACTCTGTTTTCCTTTCTGCTGCCTAAAAATGGCTAAAGAAAGAGGAAGACCACAAACCAAGGGTGAGGAATCTCAGGACTCACATGCTATTGCAAGAGGAAAAGGTGTTCCCTTTGAAATGCCTTCCTGTTGGCCTGGGTCCCATTGCTCTGTTTTAGTTTCTGGGTAATAAACCAGTGAATTACCTAGTGGGCTCTTTTAGCCAGGATGCGGGATGCTGGCTGCTGACGGCAGTCCCCAGGTGATTTGCACCAACTGGAATTCTCCAGGGTCATTGCTATTATCACTGATCAAGAGTTCGTCCTGGGAGAATTTGGTCTGTGCTGATTTAAGAACCAAGCCCAGAGCCTGTGCCACGGGGGCAAATGTTTATCCTGATGAAGAGAACAGGCAAGAGTCCAGCTTCTCCTGTAAGTCAGGCCAGAACTTATTTAAGAGGAGCGGAAGTTAAAAGTTCAAGAGGAACATTTGCTTGTTTAATTGACCATAGATTTTCCTGGAGATAATTTGCAGTGAGATACAGGACTTTTTCAAGGTTATGGGTCTGGACATAGCTGGATGAGGGAAATGGCTGGTGGAACACTGGGTGGTTGGTTGGCTTTTTAAATGACTTTGGTCATTTCTCCAGAGCTTGAGTGTCAGTTGATGGATGTCTGTTGTTTAATGGATGGCTCCCACAAGGATGGCTTCACTCTCAACCCCAACTCTTGCACCAAGAGCACTTACGAGGAGGGGAAGAGAGCATCAGCCACACCCAAGGTCAGTTGGCTGCTCTCTTGCATTCCCGCAGAGGGCAGTGTGGGCATCCATAGAGAAGTCGGGCTTGGTGTGAAGCAGACTGGAGGCTGCAACACCATGTCTGGGCTTAAGAGTCCTAGGCTGGGCTATGAGGTTTGTCAACCTCTGACCCATGGGCTATATGCATCCCAGGATGGCAACATTAACAGCCCAACTTACCTAAAACGTGAGATCACTGCACTGGGGGGCTCAGTTAGTACACACAAGAAGTCAAGCTCAGACACCAGCACTCAAAAAGCCAATTAAACAGCTGAATTAATAGAAAGAGGAGGAGGAAGAGGAGGAGGAGGAGGAAAAGGAGGAGGAGGAGGAAAAGGAGGAGGAGGAGGAAAAGGAGGAGGAAGAGGAAGAGGAGGAGAAAGAAGAGGAAGAGGAAGAGGAGGAGGAAGAAGAGGAGGAAGAGGAGGAGGAAGAGGAGGAAGAGGAGGAGGAGGATCACACTAGGAAGAGAATCAAAGAGAGTCCTCCACTCCATCTTCAGGGTCTTGAAGTGAGATCAAAGCTTAAACAGAGGTAGAAGGATGTTCACACACAAGCAGTCCTGGATAAGGTGAGGTACCACCTGTCATTGAGCCTTCACTGTCTGGGTTTCAGTCAGGTGCTTGGACTGTCAGGTGGTCTGATGAGTCCTGAGAATTGCCTAAAATCTTTCTTGGAGACAAACTCACCCTCTGGCTGGTGGCTTTTCCTTCTCACAGCATGAGAGGCCTGGGGGGAAATGTCCCATTGCTTTGGAGTTCATTGTTTGAATAGTCTAATAGTCATTTATATCTGTGGTTTTTATTGTATGTGTGATTTATTTGGGGGACTCAACCCTGTGGTTCTCCAGTGTGAACTCTGTTGATGTCAGCATCATGTTGCAATATCAAGAGGACACTATCTTCTGTTGAAGTCAACTGTGGTTCATCAAACTTAACCCAAAGTTGAATGAGGATTCAAAAGAACCTTATATTCAATCTCTTCCTCTTCTTCCTTCTCTTCCTATTCCTCCTCCTCCTTGCCCTCCTCCTCCTCCTCCTCTTCCTCCTCCTCTTCCTCTTCCTCCTCCTCCTTGTGAAGCCGAGGCTTAGAGTGACACCCACTTTACTCCATGATGGATTGGGAACCTCTACCATCATCCCACATCCCGTATCATTCAGTATTGCTGTGTGTCCTGGTGCTTCTCCATGGAATGACCTCACCAGATCATGGCCTATGTTTACTCTTAGGGAATTATCATCAAATTTGTCATCCAGAAAGGGCCCCCGTATTTCAATGAGTGAATGGGATTATGGGATGGTTGGATGGGTAGATAGATGAATGGATGTATGGGTAGAATGATGGAGATGGTTGAATCAATGGATAGATATCAATGAATAATCAATGGTGTGACTTACCCAAACAACACAGTGTGGTGGTAGATCTAGGGCACTTCATTGTAGCACCAGCTCTGGACTTCTTACACAGCTCATGCTGTCAAAAAAGGGAGTGACTCAGAGGGATTGAATCGCTGGAAACTGACTCCAGACTACTGGTGTTTGGGTCCTTGCCTCTTAGCTAGCTGCAGGGTGGTCACGTCGTCCTGCAAGTTCAAGGAGAAATGTGCTGGCCAGGTGTAGGGTGGACAGGTGGCACCCATGGCATCCATCAGCTCTGCAGCAGAGCTCAGTGTTTCCCAACCACTGCCAGCTCATGACTGACCAGAGGAGGTAAGAGCCTGGCTAACAGTGCCCAGCCTGGGCTGAGCGATCTCTGGCTTGGAGCTCACTGCTGAGCTGGCTAAAGCCGCCCTATCTATTGTTCCAGGCTCTGCCTATCATTCCCACTTTCTGCCTGTTTTACATTTTTCTCAGAAGTACTTCTGATCAAACCCAAGAAATCTTACCATCTACCTCTCAGCGGACAGAAGCTGGACTTGACACTCTATAAAGAAGCTTGGGGCCATCCCTGCCTCTGAAGATGGTTGTGAGAAACCCATGACCTCAGGTCTGTGGGTTCCCAAGCCAGATGAGTGTTGGTAGAGCATTGCTCATACCCCTGGGCAGTTCTCTGAGAGCACAGCAGGAGTGGAGACACTCCCTGCCCAAATCAGGCTTGGGCTTGCTCAACTCCACAGAGTCAAAGACCACACCATCATGATAAAGCCAGTTGAGTTTCTGCCACCTCCCCAACCACCCCTCCACACACACCCTACCCCTAAAAACTGGGTTCTCGGAAATCCTGTGACCAGCAGTCGGGTAATCTAACTATATGCTTAGAAGATCCCTGCCCCCACACACTACTTCCTCCCTTGTTCCTTTTTCTCCCCTCCCTGCTGACTCAAGATTATATAGAGGAGCTATATATTCTAGTCCCTTTATTTCAATAAATCAGCTGTCCTACAACACTGTCTCCCAGGTCATGGTGCTCATTGTTAACCCAGACACTGGTCCCCAGTTCCTCTTTGTCCTGAGACTAATTGGTATGCAACATCTATCTGTCCAATTGGGAGTGAGGGACCCACACAGGTCAAGGGTGAAATTATTACCTGGTTTAGGTGAGCCATCAGATAGATATACCAGCCTGGGTAATTAAAGGGTGTCTGGCTGGACCAGAAATTCTGTATCTGGTGAAGGAAGGGCATTGGGCACTGATACATTGGGCACTGCTACAACCCTCAGGCTGACTGACTCCATGCTCTTGCGGGATACTGGGAAGTTAGGTCAGAAACACCATCAGTTCAGTTTCCTCTTCATGAGCATGCTTGGGAAGTTATATATGCTGGTATTGTCTGTAGGCATGAGGGCTCGGGGCACAACAAACTACATCCAGGCTTTAGATAGCAGAAGTATCCGGACCACCTCCCAGATCCCCTAGGCTGAGCCCAAACCTCCTGTGGTGGCCTGCTGGTGGCTTAGCTCCTTCTGATGGAGATGAGAACTTCCCTGTGGCTCTCACTGTGTCTGATTCTTCTGGACACTTTGGCTCCTTCCCTAAACCAACCCAGGTCCTCTATAGCTCTTGCTGACCATTAGAGCCATGGTGTTAAGTCACATGAATCAGAAAGGTCTGATCTGTGTGCACCCTTTACAGTAGCAAGTAACACACTACCTAGAACCAGACTCTTCCTTTTGAACAGTTCCCCTACTGTTCCAAGTGGTTGTTAGACTCTCCTTTGGGTCTCTTCTTCTTCCACTAGATTCTCTAATGGGACCAAAGTCTGATGCTTAACACGACGGCTCCTTGGGGATGGATTAAGTCAGCACACCACATCACTTGGACCCTAGTGATTTCCTGGGTAGAGAAAAGCAAACATTAGTGAGCTGAGTTGTTCTCATGGGGAAGTTCTTTCCCACAGCTCCTTCTGATGGAGGTAAGAGCTTCCCAATGGTTCTTACTGGTCTGACTCTCCTGGACGAATTGACTCCTTCCCTACACCATCAGATCCTCCATTGCTCTTCCTGACCATCAGAACCAGGATGCTGACTTGCAAAAACAAAACAAAACAAAAAACAAAAATAAAAACAAAACAAAAGAAGAAACCAGGGAGTTCTAATCTGTGGCCACATCCTTCACAGTAGCAAGTCACACCCTATCCAGAACCAGGCTCTTCCTTTTGAAACAGTTTCTGCTACATGAGGAGAAGCATCTCACCCACAGTACCTGCTACAGGAGAAGGTGCACCTACTATAGGAATACCTGAGAAAGATGACAGTCGTGGGCACTACATCATGACCACAGTGGGACCAGGAGAATTGGCCAAGGAGAAAGCTAACCATGAAGGAAACCAGAACCCAAAGACTCAATAGAGAAATAAGAACAGAATCCTAAAGGGCAGGAACTATTTCTGAAACTAGCTGCCTCTGAACTCTTCAGTGATTAAGGCAGTGCGTCAGAGCTTCCCTAGGCCCAAGATAAGTAGTCTATCATTTAAGGAAAAGAGACCCTAATGGATGTATTTGGGGGGCTCAAACACAGTGGACTCACATCACAACTGAACCTCAAAGCCATGAGTCTGCTGTGGATGAACTTGAGTATAACAAGGAAATCTCAGGACTCGTCAATCCTAAAGGAGAGAGAACATGTCGCAGCAGTCGGACACAAGTCCCTGCCATTGCTGCCTGGAAACATAGCAAGAACTCTCCAGAAAGGGGGTGACAACCTTGATACTTCAGCACTAAAGTAAGACCACAGAGAAACAATACCCATCCACCCTCACCAGCGGTGTTTGCCTACCATGGCTACCTTTGCCTGCCTATGTATTCTTTTGTATTTGCCACTCTTAAAGACCCAGAGTTCTTTTTTAAAAAAATACTTCATTGATTTATTGTGAATTTTGCATCATGCACCCCAATCCTCCTCATCACCCTGCTCCTTCCTATCTACCCTCTCCCCTTGCAACCTCACCCTACACTCAAAGAAAATAAAAGAACAAACAAAAAAATCAACATAGAAAGCATCCTGTTCTGGAAGCTACAGTGTGTC
The DNA here is from genome assembly GCF_947179515.1 of Apodemus sylvaticus. NCBI lineage: Eukaryota > Metazoa > Chordata > Mammalia > Rodentia > Muridae > Apodemus > Apodemus sylvaticus. The sequence continues at coordinate 78,171,754 of NC_067480.1, forward strand.
CCGGTGTGGCCCACAGTACACCCTTGGTCCACACATCTTTATTTGCAGATACTCATTGCAATGAGTTATTGGTCTGATTCGATGCCTCTGGCTTCTGCTACACCATCACCCTTTCCACCATAAATCTCTTAGGGGTGCTAAGACCCAGGAGTCATCTGTGGCCTGTGAGAGACAGACAGAGACCAGCACCTCCCTTCCCCCCAGTGGTGGAAATAAACCGATCCTAAGGGGCAAAGAGCATGAAGAGGTGGTTTACTCTCGACCTCATCCCCGTGAAAATAAAGAGCAGGGACTGGCCTGCCCCGCCCCAGGAAGGAGAGAAGAGCCTGAAGCTCTCTGCTTAGTTCTGCATGAATCAAAGGTTCAACAGGGCTAGGCCAGCACTTCTGAGTGGCCAGGGACTTGCTCCTCAGCCTTAGCTAGAAGACTCCACCCATCCACACCACCCTCCACCAGCTACCACACACAAACAGCCTATTGCCTGGGAAAACTGCAGTACGACAAGGATCCTGCTGAGCTCACTGCAGCTACTGCAGAGAGAAGGGGAATTGTTTCAATCAAAAGGGGAAGGCGTGGCCTCCAATTAGCCCTGAGTATGCCAGATTAATATTAGCCGAGTGTGTCAGGTTAATCGCAATGATTAATTACAGGCTGTGGCAAGCAAGAATGGAGTTACGATGGAGCTACAGCCTCCCTCCCGTTCCTCTCATTGTGAGAGCTGGCGTCTTCCTGCCTTTAGTCTGGAAAGCTGGGAACCCAATCCAATCCCTGAAGACTGCTGAACTGTTCTAGTTCCTGCTGGGTGGGGTAGGTCCCTTGCTGGGGAAATGGAGATACAGGATCCAGGCCTAGTTATTTGTGAGGGAACTTTACCCAAGACTGCCCACCTGTCTACTCCCAAGGTAGTTCCTATGCTCAGGTGCTGATGGTCAAGATGAAGATGTGGTTCTTGTCCCCAGTGCTGCTGTGGCCTACCCGCTGAGTCTGGACTCCAATTTATTCGGAACCCAAATGCCTGGCCTGTGGCATTGTCTTGGGGTCATCTTCCTCAGAGAGGAGGGTTAGTGACACTGGGGGATGATGGCTTCCTCCTCCTGTGCAGGGATGCCCCCCACACTGAGAAAGGAGCAGATGTCACACATCACCAGCATTTACTAGTTGTCCCTGCAGCCCCTCTCCCATGCTCCAGCCCCAGTAGAAAGACAAGTACCCATATCCCCATACTGGGGTCACAGAGCTCCCCCGGCTGACAACTGCTATTTATAGCAAAGCCTTTCAGGAGAGCTGGGTGGATTATCTGGACCTTTAAGTTCTCATTCCAGCTAACACTCTGCTGTGTTACCCCTGATGGTATGTGTGTGTGTGTGTGTGTATGTGTGTATGTGTGTGTATGTGTGTGTCCACATGAGGACAACCTCTGGTGTCAGTCCTTGCCTCCCAACTTGTTTGAGGCAGGGTCTCTTGTTCACTCTTGCATACAGTACATCAGGCTGTCCCATTAGCTTCCAGGGGATTCCCCCATTTTCCTCTCCCATCTTCCCACTGAAGCACTGAATTACATACTCACACTATGCACCTGACTTTTATGTCAGTTCCAGAGATTCGAACTCAGGTCTTGACACTTGCGCAGCAAAGGATTTTATTCCCTGAGCTATCTCCCTAACATGTTCCTTTCCTCTTGAGCTATGATGACAGAGATTTTGTTTATAAAATTGAAGCACAGTGAGTGCAGTTGCTTTTCCTCAGGATCACACACATAGACAAGGATTTGACTCAACTTCAACCCTGAGAAACGCAAACTATGATTTCGGCTTGCAGATGGGGAAACTAAGGGTCTGAAAAGGTAGATAAATTATCGATCTTTACCAGTAGATCCGTGTGGCTTCCCAAGACTGAGCTCTTTTGTGGGAGATAGGGCAAGGTCAGGCGCTCAGCCCTGATTAAGGAATTGTCCATTCTGTGGCAAGGGAAAGGGCCTTGGCCTGCGGTGTGAAGGGTGGGAGGTACCACCCCAAAGAGTCCCTTCCTAGTTGATCACACTGCTGTCCATCAGCACTTCCCAGGAGGTGACAGGAAGAGAGGCCAAGCTCTTCATGGTGCCACGGACATGACCCTAGATATGTCTTCCTGGGCTCCAAGCTTTTCCAATTATAAATAAGGCTAAAAGTAGCCCTCATTCCACGTCGCATGTGGTCAGGCTTGGAGGAGGTGAGGGATGGGGAGGGCTTGGCTCATGGCTGCCTGCATTCCAAGGTCCTCCTGCCTAAGTTTCCTCAGATCCCTTCATTTACAGTTATGTGTCTTCCCCGTGGAAGTCATTTAAAGGCAGGAACCATTCCTAGGAAGAGATAAAAACCCTTGGTGGAGAGAAGCCATTACCAGGGATGTTTAAGTAGCCCGAGCTCTCATTCTCAGGCAGCCAGGAGGACACGCTCCAAAGCCTTTTATCTTCCTCCCGCAAAGAGAGTGCGGGAGCCGCCATGCTAGGCCCAGAGGAAGCCTTGATTCTTTTTTTTTTTTTTTTAAGTAGACATTTAGGAATCTACTGAAGCTTTGCTAACTCCCAGTCAAATCATGACATCAAGGAAAGAAAAACTCCATTTTCTGCTAAGATGTGGAAATGGCCCTCACCAATTAGGCAGTGGGGCTTCGAGAGAGCGAGCCAGCCGGGCAGCCAGGTAGGCACCACCTTTGCTCCTCTGTGTTGGGGGTCCGTCTGTCAGTGAGCCGGGGAAACCACGTGAGCGTATGAGGGGAGCTGAGCTCCTGCACACTAGGGAGGGAAAGGGGCTCTGAGTGCCTTCCAATAGGTTTTCACAAGGCTGTCCCCCAAATGTTCTGTAATTAACCTGAGGACTGTAAGACGCTCCTGAGACACAGGACTAACTTCTCCGTCCGTGTCCCACATACCTAGGGCCGGGACACCCCAGTCACTGTTCCAGTTGCCTCTCAGGTATTAGCTCCGCTAAATCTCCCAGTAATGGAGGCTGACTATTGTGAGAATGACCATTCATTCTCTCCACTCTCCCAGGGAGAGGGAATCCAAACAGATCTTCCCTGCCTGCTCTCATCCTGTGTGCAGAGCTCATTTTAAATGGGCTGGGCTTGCCCACTTTCAACTCTGGCCATGCTCACTACCAGCTCAGACCACACCTAGTTTGAGAGGAGCCCTGGACAGGGTGCATGACATCTAACAAGCCAGGGAAAGGGAGGCCACTGGTGAGTATTCTATCTGCTGGTCCTGGTCTCTTAGCCACTCCAGCCCAGCTACCAGGGACCACCTCTGAAGCCAACTGAGACACTTCCCCCACCCCTCCAACCCAGCTGAACACCACTAAACATGAACTTGGCTGACATTAAATGGGGCAGGAGCACTATCCAGTTGAGCCTAGCCTGAGTCGTCTAATTGCAGAACTCTGACTATGGCAAAATGTCCAGAGTGACTCCTTATGCAGCGATGGACAAAAGAACAGCCGGCTGCAAGCCAGAGGTGCTAGGTTCCCGTTTTACAGAAGGGAGCGTTGAGATTCAGGGAATGTGTATACATGCACAGTCGAGTCCAGATCCAGACTTCTTCAGTAGTGTGGTGCTGAATGCAGTGTGGACCACTCCCCCTGCTATTCTTAAAGCTCTGGAACTCACCTACTGACAAATCTTCTCTCCCTCTAATTCGAAAGGCTCCTACAAAGCAGCAGCTATTTTAACAAGGGTCTAGCTCAGTGTTCAGTGTCTGCTGAGGGTGAAGCAGCACAAATGATTGGAGGGAGGGAGGTGCATAGAGAGAGGGGTGGGTGGACAGACAGATGGATGGTTAGATGGATAGACAGACAGGTTGAGAGGATAGGTTTGAGTGAGCCACACCTGAAGTGTGTAGGAGCTGAAAATGCTTGGGATCTAAGCTAGTTAGAGACACTCGGTGAGGGCCAAGGGTGAAGGAGGCTGGAGGCCCTGAAAGTGGGCAGAGCCTCACAAACCTTCCTCTACCAGCCTCCCTCCCCCTCCCTCCTCCTTCCCTCCTCCCTCCCTCCTTTCCTTCCTTACCCCCCTTTCTCTCTCCCTTTCTCTTTCTTTCTTCCTTCCTTCCTTCCTTCCTTCCTTCCTTCCTTCCTTCCTTCCTTCCTTCCTTCCTTCCTTTCTTTCTTTCTCTTTCTTCCTTTTTTCTTTTTCTCTCTCCATTTCTCCCCCTTCTCTCTCTCTCCTCCCTTCACCCCTCTCTCTTTTTCTCTCTTTTGCGTTTTGGGTGTGCATGTGTGGCTTGAGTGGAAGCCAGAAGCCGGTCGTTTGACCCCCTTCCCCAGTCAATCTTCACCTTGTATTCTGAGACAGGCTTTCTCACTGAACCTACAGTCATGCAGTTTGGCTGGAGCACCTATCCAGCAAGGCCCCATGATACAGCCATTTCTGGTAGCCCCTCTTCTGGGACTTACAGGTAGGTGCCACCACTCCCAGATTTATATAGGGATGCTAGGATCTGAACACAAGTTCCCATGCTTACACAGCAAACACTTCCCTACCGAGCCATCTCCTCAGCTAAATTCTGCCACCCTTTACCATTGATCCCTCACTAGGTAGCCCAGGCTAGCTCAGAACTGACAGTCCTCCCTGCCTCAGTCTCCTGAGAGGTAGGATCCCACTATCACAGCCAGCTGCACACAGCCCCATTTTGGAAATGCAGAGTAGAAAGATGTTTGACTTGCAAATAGGAAAAGCACCATGTCAAGAGGTGGGAATATGCCAAGGACCTACTGAATCTTCTTGACACAGGCAACACTGCAGAACCTCTGCATGTGTGCGCTCACCCTGGGGCTGCAGTGTCTTACATAGAAATATTCTCTACTCCCTCCCAGAGCAAGCAAACTCCCTCAGGTGTGAAAGACTCACCCACAGGTAAGAACTAGCTCCCCAGGCAGACACAGTTGCCACTGTCTCTCCAGAAATGGCATGTTGTGAGGCCAGAGGACCCTAATATCTGAAGGTGAGCAGCAGAGTGTGGACCCCAGGCCCAACTACTGCTGCCAAACTCAGCCCTAAAAGGAGCATCCACCCAAGTAGACGCACAAGTTGCAGGCACAGTAGGCTATCTCAAACTTCTTTGTAAACACAGTAAGATTAGCAGGCTATCTTAGTTGGGGAAGAGTTTGCATGAGGACCTGAGCTTAGTCCTCGCAACCCTTGTAAAACAGCTGTTTGCAATCCCATCTCGGGAGAGGTGGAGACAGAAGGATTCCTGGGGCTTGACTAACCGCTCTCCAATCCTTGCTGTGTCTGAGCCAGGAAGAGATCATATCTCAAAGAAAAAAAATGGAAGTAGGGTGAGGTTGGGGAGGAGGCTGTTGAGATGGCTCAGCACTTAAGAACATCTGCTGCTCAAGGGAAGACTTGCATTTCCAGCACCCAGATGAGAACTCACGACTGTACCTTCAATCCCAGGGGATCCGAAGCCCTCTTTTGGCTTCCAAAGGACTGCACAGTCATGGTACATAGACACACAGGCAGGAAAAATACCCATATATCAGGCTTCTTGTCTGCCTCGAGAGCCACCAGCAAGCCACCCAGGGGGATACAAAACACAATCCGAGGATCTCTGGCCCTGCCTGAGAAAAAGATTCTGTGTGTCTTTGGTCTGGCTAGAATGGCTGACGTTGTTACAGCTATCAGAAGGGAAGTCCATACTGAGCAGGTAGCCGGGGTCTCCCCCAACACTTGCAGGGCCTGTGCTAGGGCAGCAGTGGCTGCGACCAACAGCAAACCTCACTCACCGAGTGGTTGTGGGTGGGGAGCATAAGCCTGGCTTGCTGGGAGGCTCCAAGGTCCATCCCAGAGTATTACTGCTTCCCTCAGAGGATTTTTGGTGAAACAGCTTGTACACTTTATTTCATATGGATTGGGACCTTATAAACATGTTGGCAGTAGGATGGGAACTGGAATAAATGTTTCCCATTGGCTCAATCTGAGATATCAGGGATGCTCTATTTGCATGGGGATGGACTTCAGGTAGTATTCCTATGTGACTGATTGTCATGGCCCTCTCAATGGGGTGTCATGGTCACATGTTCCAGGACAGGTAGTGCTTACCAGGGAGCTGGTTCTGCCTACCATTCTTAATTCTGAGATTCCCTGAGGTTTTGAAACTGTCTCAACCTTACCAGTTCTTCTGTCTGGTGGCACTTACCTCACACCCATACACGTAAAAATGTGTGCATACACAACAAAGATGCCCCTCTCTGGAGCTGCCTCCCAAGGGGTGGAAATGCTAGAACAGTCAGTAGGAAATCTCAGGGCAGCAAGCAATCCAGGAACATGTGCAATGGCAAAATGAGAAAGTTCTAGAAACGCCTAGAGTAGATGCCCATGATGTCAATACATGTGCTACGAAACTTGATACCACTCAAAGTGTTTTAACAGAGCTGTAGGGTAGAGAAAAACCTTACCCAGCTGAATGGGAACAAGTCAGTAGCAAGTAGATTCGTTGGAAGATGCCTGTGTCTTTCAAATCTGCTGTGGCAGTGGGTCACCTTCAAGCACCACTTAAAAGTTGGAAGTGCTTGGGAACAATTCATTCTTCCCCTGGGTGACATTTCAATTTAGCAAAATGGAAACATGCCTATGTCTATAGAACAGTAGTTACGTTCAGGAAACATGTCCAAGAGCTGACTTCCATGGAGCTGGTCATGTAGGCGTTCAGGAAACATGTCCAAGAGCTGGCTTCCATGGAACTGGTCACGTAGGCGTAACCTCAGTTGGAATACTTGCCGGGCACTCACAAAGTCCCGGTTTCTACCTCAGCCCTACATAAGTGGTGGCATATGCCTATAATCAGACAAGTTAGAATGTGGAGGCAGGATGAATATGAAATTCAAGGTCATCTCCAAGTTCATAGTGAATTTCAGATGAGCTTAGGAAAAACAAAACAAAACAAAAGCCAACAAAATCTTCCAAACCTGTCGAACTTTCCAGAGAAACTGGAATCCCTAGACTATTTCTAACTTCAGTGTTCTCTTTAAGATTCTACGTGAACAAAAATATTTACATCCTCTTGTCCAAGAGAATTTCCTAGGAAGACCAATCTCTGCCAACTTCAATGGAAATTTCCACTGGGGCTGCTCTGTTTCTGCATCTCTTTACATGGTGCTACATTCAAGCTGTTCCCAAGATGTTAATAGTTGGGTTACAGAGTTCACAGTAGCAGATAAAGGGAGGCAAACAAGTTTATCTGGAGACATTAATATTTTTTCCCTGCAAAGAAGGCAGGCTCTGTTCAGAATTCAGAAAGAACCATCTGTCATTCCAGGGAGATTTATAGCATGGATGCCGTTACAAAGGGTGTGAACAGAAACAATGCTCCAGAGATATATATTCAGGGTCTCACCACTCTCCCGAGAGTGACCAGGACGGCAAACTCTAAGTTGCTACAGAAAACGACCAGGATGGCAGACAAAGCTGCTCTCCACCTCTAACCACCTCCAGTTGTCACCTGGTCATGGTGAAGGAAGATCTGAGGATATGACTTAATCCTGGACCAGATCCCCTCTGCCAGAACTCCCTCTTTTATCAAGTGTAGAGATGTGTTTGCTAAGAGATGCTCAATAGCAAACCTTGATGTAATTTACCCACTGTGTATGCACCCTCCACTATGTATACACCCTCCCTCCACTATATACACATACCGCCAAGGCCTGTTGTTTCCCCCCTACACCAAACCACAAACATTGCATACCACTGGCTTTTAAACCCATAGACCAAACCCATGAAGTGAATCACCAAGCAAAGAACTATCAGAAACAGAAGGAAGCTAAATGTTTGGTAATCTCTCAGTTGAGGCCTCTGAAAGTGCAATTCTCCGGGGCAGGGAGAATGCTCGTTCCTTGAACTCATCTCATTCTCTGCCCTTTACCATCGCCACTCCCTCACTTGGCTTATTCTCCCTCTGACCTCGTCCCTTCCAGTCACCAAGTCTGTCTTCAAACAGCCTGTCTTTCCTGTTCCCTCTAGTCTGGAGCCAGTCCTTGGTGGTCTACAGCTATTTGCTCTGAACTGAAACATTCCCTCCTCGAGGGAGAAGGGAGGCATGTAAAAACCCAAGACTTAAAGCTCGGAAAGTTAGAAAATTCACTCAGTGCCTCCCTAAGGTTCTGAGCAAGTAAGTGCAGGTGCTGGGGAAATGACACTCTCTCCTGGAGCTGCCTGCACGCTGAGCAGACAGGACTCAAGGGATACAATTTGCATGAGTCATTGCAGATCCTGGGGTGACCAGGAGTCTCACACACTTCTCTAAGTAACCCTAACAAACTCCCAGATGTCCCAGGCTGTTCTTGGATACAGTTGTTTCTTTGCTCTGTTGTCAATACCCTATCTAAGTGACTTCTGTTCATCTTCCCAGGAAGTCTCACAACGAACCTGGCTCAACACACCTCTGCTTCTGTAAAGTTGCTAAGGGACTCCTGAGACATCTCTTCAGCTGAGATGATCATCAGCACTTCTGCCTGACTGCTTGGAGAAACTTTTAAGGGATAATGTCTCTTCATTATTGTAGTCTGATCCCTATGGGTAGAGCACTGGGTGCTTGAAGCAACTGTGGCTGACTCCTAAACTGAACTGTGGGGAAAGGGAGTCAGCATGGTATGTGGGAGACAAAGAAGGAGCAGAGTAGGAGAGGCAGTGTTAGGACAGGACCAGAGCAAGTGAGAAGCCAGGAGCGGGAGTCTGCCCATTCCCACGGTGTAAACACTGTTACCATTGTGTAAACACTGTTACCATGGTGTAAACACTGTTACCATGGTACCAAGCTGCCAGCAGGAGCTCAGCAAATGCAGAGCCGAGAGGAGATACACAGTAGCAAATCCTGACAACACTTTCATCACCCTCACATACAGACATGTGCATATGCGCATGCACACATTGGAGCACACTGAGACTTAGGATGTTAGCCAGATGTGACCTTTATCTGTGATATATGGCTCGAATTGAAGCATGTACACCATAGATCTGCATAGCGACTGCATTTAACAAATGGCTGACAAAATCTGACATTTCAGCTGTCATCTCCCCCTCTGAGACAGGGCTCAGGAGCTCCTTGGGGCACAGTTTCACACCAAGACCCTTGTTCTGGAGATCCACTTCAGGTACCTGTGTGAATCCCTTCCCATTTCCATCACTCCTTTACACGTGCTTTGTATTATAATTTCTTTTTTCTTCTCTCTCACTAGATTATCTTGTATCTTAATCCTCATACCATGAGACTCTCTGGACTTTTAAAAAATTTAAAGATTTATTTTATTTACAAAAAAAAGTTTATTCGTTTTTGTATGGATGGGTGTTTTTCTTACATGTAAATCAGTATACTGTGTGTCTGCCTGATGCCTGCGAAGGATAGAAGGCAACACTGGATTCCCCCAAGATTGGAGTTACAGATGGTTGTGAACTGCTGAGTGGGTGCAAACCTGGGTTAACTCCAAGAGTAGCCAGTGCTCTTATGTGCTGAGCAGTCTCTGTACTCCCCAAACTGATTTTATTTTAAATTATGAATGGGTGTGGATGTGCATTGCAGGTGCCTTAGATGTCCATAAGAGCGCATCAGATCCACGGAGATGGAATTACAGTCTATTATGAGCTGTGGATGCTGGGAATCAGACACAGTCCCTCTGCAAGAGCAGTACGTTTTCTTAAACAGTCTTTAATTTTTTAAATCAGCATATATGGGATTAGATATCATTATTACATTTTCTTTTTTTTCTTTTTTCTTTCTTTCTTTCTTTCTTTCTTTCTTTCTTTCTTTCTTTCTTTCTTTCTTTCTTTCTTTCTTTCTTTCTTCCTTCCTTCCTTCCTTCCTTCCTTCCTTCCTTCCTTCCTTCCTTCCTTCCTTCCTTTCTTTCTTTCTTTCTTTCTTTCTTTCTTTTCTTTCTTTCTTTTCCCGGTTTTCTGAGACAGGGTTTCTCTGTATAGCCCTGGCTGTCCTGGAACTCACTCTGTAGACCAGGCTGGCCTCGAACTCAGAAATCCGCCTGCCTCTGCCTCCCGAGTGCTGGGATTAGAGGCGTGCGCCACCACGCCCGGCTTATTATTACATTTTCAAACAAAGTGTATTTTCTTGGCCTTTCCTTCCCTCGCATCTCCCCTTCTCCAGCTGTTCTGCCCTTGCTTCCCCTGATCTCCTGCTGTTCTACTCCCCTCTCATGGCCGCCCCAGTCCAGTCTCTCTCACTCACCCACCTCCCTCGTGTCCTTCTGCCTAGTCTCCACCCTTCTTCGCCATCTCTTTCACCCTGTTCTCACCCCCTTTCTAGCTTTTGAGACTTTACTCACGCTTACACCAGCTTATACACACGTGTGCACACCTTACATCGAGCACCCACAAATGAGGGAGATCATACGGTTTTCATTTTTCTGAAATTTTATCATCTTGCTTAATGATATATTTTCCAGATCTGTCCATTTTACTACAAATTACATGGATTTATTTTTTCTTTATATCTGAATAAAATTACAGTGTGTATATGTACCACATTTTCTTTATGCATTCATCAGTTTATTTATCCAGTTATCAGTCTGTATCCATTTCCATGTTGTTGTGAATAGGGTATCAATAAATCTAGTTGTACATTATGCCTCTGGTAGGATATAAAGTCCTTTGGGTATATGCCCAGGAATAGTACAGCTGGGTCAAGTCCTGTGGGCATATGCTCAGAAATCGTGTACCTGGGTCCTACTAACACTATTTCTGTGATGGGATATAAAGTCCTGTGGGCATATGCTCAGGAATCGTGTACCTGGGTCCTACTAAAACTATCTCTGTGATGGGATATAAAGTCCTTTGGGCATATGCCCAGGAATGGTGTAGCTGGGTCATATGATAGTGCTTTTGTATTTTTTTCACTTTTTGAGAAGTCTCCATCCTGATTTCTGTAATGGCCATACTTGTTTGCACTCACATCCTCAACAACAAATGAGGGCTCTCCTTCCTCACATCCTCACTTGGACATTATGAAAATGTCATCTCTACTAGTTTATGCTAAACTGCAGGCACGAACTTCCCATGACTTCTAACCCCGAATCCTGCCACCTTTTCTTCAAAGCCCTCAACACTCACAGGCATACCATGTGCCTCATCATGTTCCCTCTCCTAATCCCCCAGTGGAATCCACGGCGGCAGGCATTTCTGTGTCTTGTGGTTGTATCTACCCAGTGCCTTATTCATGTCTGCCCCATACAACGAGTAGAACACATAAGCAAATCCACAGGGTTTCATGTAGACCAACCTGACCTCAATCTGGTCCTCTAGCCAAAGATGACCTTGACTTTCTTACCGCTCTGCTGACTGAGCTACATTGTTAACTTCAAATGCGACATACATTCTTTTGGAACTCAGATCTACAGCTAAAGCTGCTCACTGTCTGCACAGAGTGCGCCTGTAGTTACTATTTCCCGGGCTTTGACCAATAGGGCAGATATAAAGACAGCAAGTTCTGGAAAATTGTTTCTTTCAAGATGAGCTACACGGACTCTTGGATATGAGAGGCTCTTCCAAGGTCACAAGAAGTCAAGAGAACATGACAGAATGGTACTAAGTTAAGCAGGGCTCTAACCTCTGATATGGCAGGTCAGAGGAAGGACCCGGCTGATAAAACCCCTGAGGAATCCTGGGGCTTGGGGGTCAGGCTACGTGTTACTTGCGCTGTGCCTACTGTGAAGTCCCCAGGGCACAATAACTGCTTAGTCGCCATGTGTCTAAGTTGACATTAGACAGCTACTTCTCACTGTTGTCTTGCTCTCTCCTTGGCCACCCAGAGACCTCTCCTTTCTACGTGAGTCCTTCTCATCTTTGGATGCTCTGTTGGGGCCACTGGATTTATTCTCTGCTTGCCGAAGCTTTAAAAATATGTGGTGGAACAGAAGAATCACATAAAGCTACCAGCATCCTCAGTGCCAGAAGGTCCTCAGAAAATAAATACTGAATGGATGAATTGTGTGTAGCAGGCTGAGATACAGGAAGGGTGCCCCACTGATGGTGGAGGTTCAGACATGCTATAAGAAAAAGGGGGTGGGGACCTCCCGAAGCTGTTTGGAAGGACATGGGCACAGGAGCAGGATCCTCCCCTTCCTGGCACTGTTGAGGAGATGGGCGGTCCCCAGCCCACACACTGCTGTTCAATAGGACAACAGCGGGTGGTGGCTCATTCTCCCTCATTCTCCTGAAGACTGGTAGGCCTGACAGCTGCTCTCATCTCCTTGTTATTCTTGCCTGGCAGGGAGGAAAGCAGAAGGTGAATTGGGAGGGCAAGGAGCCAGGCTCCACGGGCTGCCTGGGAGAAAATGAGATGTCTGCTGGAGAGGATGAATTAATAAAAGGAACAGACCCCTCCTGACCAGGCCCCATTCCTGGTGTGGGAGGCTTTTCCATAGACTCGGCTTCTCAGGGGTGCATTCCGAGGTTGCTATGGAGGAGTGGACACATGCACGTGGGAGCTACTTGCTTATAACAGAGAGAGCCAAACGCCTGTTCTGGGGACCCAGAGGCAAGTCAAGGACAGCCTAAGCCTCTGTAGAACCAAAAGCTAAAATCCACTCTCCTTAATTCAATAATACACACTATGAGTCACGAGGCCTCTTACTTCAGCAGGCATCTGTTTGGTAGGCAGGAGAGACGTCTGATAGTGGGCATGCACCACTGTGCCAGTTTCAAAGCTGCTGCTGTAAAAGAAAATTTTATATATATATATATATATATATATATATATATATATATATATATATATATATATATATATATATATATATTTCCTGACCCAAAAGCAGCATAGGGGAGGAAAGCAGCATAGGGTGAGGGAAGGTTTATATGACTCACAGTTCCAGGGTGCAGTCCACGGTTTCCTGGGAGTCCAGGTGGGAGCTCAGGCAGCTGTTCATGTCACACCCATAGGCAAGAGCAGGGACTCTGTTACTTTCCTATTGTTGCAATGAAACACCGTGATCAAGGCAGTCTATTGAACAGTTTATTTTGGTTTATAATCCCAGTAGTAGAAAAGTCCACCATGGTAGGGAAACATGGCAGCAAGAGGCAGCAACGGCACCTCCTACCAGAAGCTGCGAGCTCACACCCTGAACCACAAGCAGGAAGCAAAAAGAGCAAACCGGAAGTAGATTAAGCTCTTCATCACCAAGTCCAGTGGCATACGTCTCCATGACGGCTTGTCTTAGTTTGGATTTTATCGCTGTGAAGAGACATCATGACCAAGACAACTCTTATAAGGCAAGCACTTGATTGGGGCTGGCTTACGCTTTCAGAAGTTCAGTCCATTATCGTCGTGGTGGTGGTGGTGGTGGTGGGGCACAACACTGTGCAGGCAGACATGGTGCTGGAGGAGTTGAGAATTCTATGTCTTGATTCACAGGCAGCCAGGGGGAGGGTCTCATCTGCACCCGGTGGAGCCTGAGCATAGGAGAAGACTTCAAAGCCTGCCTACACAGTGAAGCACTTCCTCCAACAAAGCCATACCCCATAGTTGTGCCACTTCTCACGGGCCAAGCATATTCAAACCACCACAAGGTTGTACGACCCAAACCTCCCCAAACAGTTTCACTACCTGGGGAAATGAATTTCAAATGCTTCATCTTATGATGGGACATTTCTCATGCAAACCAACACAAGCAAAGAAACCAATGCACGCTGCCTGTTTGGGCTTTCTATCCAAGAGCTTTCTTCCCACTTTATACCAAAGACCATGCTGCCCACACGCAGGATGGGTCTCTCCATCCCTACTTGGCAACAAGGACAATCCTCCATAGGCCGGCCTCATCTGAGTGGTTCTTCATTGAGACTCTCTTCCTGAGTGCTTCTAGGTTGTGTGTAGTTGGCATTTAAAGCTGACCAAGTCAAACATACGTACCAAGATTTCTCAGCTGTGTCCTGTCCATTTTATGTTTTGTTTTGTTTTGTTTTTTACAACTTCCTAGCACACCTTGGATTATGTGATTCTGGGGATCAAATCCATGTCTTTGTACATTCTAGGCAAGTGATCTACCAGTTGAGTCACATTTCCACCCCTGGTGCTAAATAAATTTACTTAAAATTTTTAGATTATTTTATTATTTTGTGTGCATGAGTATTTTACCTGTGAATATGTCTGTGGAGCATATGTGTGCTTGATGGGCAGAAATCAGAAGGCATTGGATTCCCTGGGATTGAAGTTACAGATAGTTGTGAACTGCCCTGTGGCACTGCGACTAGAACCTAGGTCCTCTGTAAGAACAGCCAGTGTTCTTAAGCACCAAGACAACTCTCCAGGCTCTAAATACAAATTATTGTGGAACACATATCTACAAGTGCCCCCGGACTCTGAATAGAGTGTGGCCACAATTGCTACTGTGTGGACTTTGATCAGCAAGACAGTTATAGTGATTCTTACTTCCAGAGAACTCTAGAAAAGAGGTTGGCTTTGGCTCAGGAGTCTAGTTGAAGTTCCAAGACCTGAATCTGGATTAATGTTCCTGCAAGAAGCCTCCTCCTAAGGTGGGAAAGGGTATATCAGAGAGGGAATGTGGTATAGGTCTTAGTCTGTTTCTTCACAAAGAAACCAGGATTTAACCACAGGGGCACCACCCTTCTGATACTATCTGACTTCAACCTGGTCCTAAAGGGCCCCTGCTTCTTCCTCTAGTCACCATAGTGGGGTGAAGTTTCTGCACTCTTGCTTGGACTTCTCTAAGGAGACATTAACAACTATCTACTCACAACTGGTAAGACAGCAAGGACAGAAATGAGAGGGCCCTAACCAAGGACCACTTAGTGAGCCAATGTGTTGAATTGGAGCACAGAACATTGGGTGACTTACTATCACTGGAAAAAAATCTCTGTCCTAGCCACTGTCAACTACCTTTCCCAGGGAGGCACTCTGCAGCAGGATCCCCCCCCAAAAATCTCCCATTTTATAATGGCATATTACTGGGTCCAGCCTGTACAGGCGTCATATAGATCACAGCTCCTGAGAGTTCCAGAGTATGGTGACCATGGTGTGCCAAGGAGATGGGTTCCACAATGCTTTTTCATGCCTCACAGCAGGGCTTGAAATCCAGCCTCAGTTCCAGTGACTCGAAGCACAGCAGCTGCACACCCCAGATACTGCTGTGAACTCTGGGGAACCCACTCTGGGAAACACTGTCCTGGGCTGTGGGTCATTGACCAGAATCTCCCCAGAACGGCTCAGACGCTTTGACTTACACAGCTTACCAGGGGCTCCTTAGAATCAAGACAGTTTAGAGTTACTAAAATGTGAGGTAGCCAAAGAACCTGGCCTTTCATTAAAATTCAGATTCCTAGTTGTTGTCTTGGCTATTAGGATTGATGTGTCCATCTTTGGGGTAGCTGGGAACTTAGGAATCAGCATGTCATGAGTTTATCAGATCTATCTGTCTTTCTGTCTGTCATCTGTCTGTCTGTCTATCATCTATATATCCATCTATCCTTTTTTCTTTCTATTCTCCTTCCTTCTTTCCTCTTATTCATGTATAGGTGTGTGGGGTGGTGTGCATGCATGTATGTTCACATGTATGGGTGCATGCATCAGTATAGGTGCACATGTGGATATTGTGTACAGGCTCAAAGTTGACACTGGTACCTTTGATTGCTCTTCACTGTCTTTGTTGAGCAGACTCTCTCAATTGAACCCAGAGCTCACAGATTCAGCTTGTCTAGCTAGCTAGCCTCCCAAGTGCTGGGGTTACAGGTGAACAGCCACACGTGCGGGGCTTTCCTGTGGGTTCCAGGAATTCAAACTCTGATATTCGTGTGTGGCAAGCGCTTTTCCCACTGAGCCATTCCCCCCTCTCTCCAGATGTTTCTAAGCTCATTACAGTTTGAAAGACATGACCTCACATTATCTGAGACAAGGAAACTGAGTTCCAACAAGGCTGAGTTACAAAGGCAGCTGACCTCCCCAAAGGACTGTTTTGCAGGAGAGAAAGTCAATCCAAGGTCAGAGTGAGTTTAGGCTGCAATGAGAATCTCAAAGCCTTGCAGGAAGGGCGGCCAAAGCCCTCTGAATCCCAGAGCTCCTTCTCCAGATGTGCGAGCCCTGGGATGCCATTCCAACTAGGCACAACTCCTTGCAGGACAGCACAAATGCAGAAACTATAAGACGTGCTTCATCTTCCCTGAGGTTCTGCTTGTCAGGTGTGTGCTCTGCTGCCTACGAAGCTCCATGGCCACTTCTATCCACAGCCAGATTCCAGCTGACCTTATCCACTCGCTGGTGACCACTTCTACTGCCACGGAAGGAGTCGAGTTATTAAAAGATCATTTCTGTCACCACGTTGGAAGGGTATTTATGCTGAATGGTGGCCTGCATCTGTTATGCTGGTCCTGGGAAACAGGGGTGGCAGGGAAGGGGAGACCCTAGGTAACAGGTGGAGGAAGGACACTGGAATGGAAGCCAACAGTAGCACCAGGCAGGATGTGAAAAGGTAAGGTGCCAACTTTTTGAACAATACAGGCAGAAATGAAGAGCATTTTTTTTTCTGGAAGTGGGTGGGGGGTGTCAAGAAGACTTTTGGCAAGTTCTGCCACCACCATCACCAGATACAGACTGCCACAGCCACCACCTTCTCCCCAGCCTCGAGGGTGAGGGGGACCTTCAATGAGTGGCTGTCACGTGGAAAAGCTTGGGGACTGTGTTTTCCATTATTTTTCTTGTGACATCCTGTTGATGTACGCTGTGCACGGAGCCAAGAAGGTCTGTTGTCGCCGTCACAGGTCCTGGGGTCTCCTGCCACGGTGAGAGAAGCTGAAACTTGGCCGGGCAGCTTAGAGCAGGGACCTCACAAGCAGCCTTCTGAGGCTGGTCCTGGGCTGGGAGCCAGAGCTGTCCTCGGTTCCTGGCCGGGGGTCAGCCATGCCAGACGGAGCTTTGGTTTCTGCCCTGGCTTCCTGTTGGCTTCCTCTTCCACTCCATCTAGAGGCGCCCTCCCCAGAAACTGCGTTTGTGGATGTGACTGAGCCCAAGAGGAGTCTGCATGCCTCATGGCTGGGACAACTAGATGGACCAGCTAATCTCCTCATGTGTCACCCAAGTTTCTGCCATGATGTCTTTAAGAAGGCCCTAGGCCAGTAGCTTAATATTACCTCCATTTCCTGGGACCCTCCTGTTGTACAGGTCCTCTTCTTGCTTCTATTTTTTAAGTTATACATAGGAACCTACACTAAACTCTTTTCTATTGTATTAGATATATTGATATATTAGATTCTCTTGCATTAGATATATACATATTGTGTGTGTGTGTATGTGTGTGATGTGTGTTTATGGTGTGTTGTGGTGTGTGTGGTGTGTGCATGTATGTGTGTATGGTGTGTATGTGATGTGTGTTTATGGTATGTTGTGGTGTGTGTGCATGTGTGTATGTGCATGTATGTGTGGTGTGTATGTGATGTGTGTTTATGCTGTGTTGTATGCATGTGTGTGTGTGTGTGTTATAGTGTGTGTGTGTGTGTGTGGTATGTTTGATGTGTGTTTATGGTGTGTTGTGGTGTGTGTGTATGTGTGTATGTGCATGTGTGTGTGTGGTATGTGTATGGTGTGTGTGTGTGATGTGTGTTTATATTGTGTTGCATGTGTGTGGTATGTGCATGTATGTGTATGTGTCTGTGGTGAGTACATGTATGTGTGGTGTGTATGTGATGTGTGTTTATGGTGTGTTGTGGTGTGTGTGCTTCTGTGTATGTGTCTGTGTATGTCTGTGGTGTATGCATGTATGTGTGGTATGTATGTGATGTGTGTTTATGGTGTATTGTGGTGTGCGCATATGTATGTGTGTGCATGCATATGCATGTGGTGTATGTGATGTGTGTTTATGGTGTGTTGTGGTTTGTGTGTGCATGTGTGTGTGTGTATGTGTGTGTGGTGTATGTGATGTGTGTTTATGGTGTGTTGTGGTGTGTGTGCATGTGTGTATGTGCATGTGTGTGTGTGGTATGTGTATGGTATGTGTGTGATGTGTGTTTATATTGTGTTGCATGTGTGTGGTATGTGCACGTATGTGTATGTGTCTGTGGTGAGTACATGTATGTGTGGTGTGTATGTGATGTGTGTTTATGGTGTGTTGTGGTGTGTGTGTTTCTGTATATGTGTCTGTGTATGTCTGTGGTGTATGCATGTATGTGTGGTATGTATGTGATGTGTGTTTATGGTGTATTGTGGTGTGTGCATATGTGTGTGTGTGTGTACATATGCATGTGGTGTATATGATGTGTGTTTATGGTGTGCTGTGGTACGTGTGTGCATGTGTGTGTGTGTGTATGTGTGTGTGGTGTATGTGATGTGTGTTTATGGTGTGTTGTGGTATGTGTGTGTGGTGTGTGATGTGTGTTTATGGTGAGTTGTAGTGTGTGTGTTTCTGTATATGTATCTGTGTGTGTCTGTGGTGTGTGGATGTATGTGTGGTGTGTATGTAATGTGTGTTTATGGCATGTTGTGGGGTGTGTGTGTGTGTGTTGGGAGGGGGGTCAGATATACCTGTACCAAGGGGAATGTGTGGCATTCAGAGGACACCTTCAGGGATCACCTTCCGTCCCACTTCATGTGTTCTGGATGCTGAGGTCATGTTATGAGGCTTGGCAGCAGTTACCTTTATCCACGAATCTATCACAGGGACAAACCATCCACAGTCCAGTTCCAGGAGAGTCGAAGCCCTCTCCTGACCCCCTTGTGCAAAAAGATACATAAATTGTGTACATACATACATGCAGGCAAAACAATATGCGTGCATGCCCACACACACACACACACACACACACACACACCCTAAGGATCAAGCTTTGGAGGTTTGAGCCTGGCCACTGGCCCTTTCAGAGTACCCACACAACATTTACACTTCTGAGCAAGTCGATCCCACACCACATTCCTGGGCCTCATCAGTCTTCATCTTAAACTGGAAGCGTCCTGAGAACCCCGGGTCTTATAGACAGGCTCCTGAGGGAGCTGATGGGGAAGGACTTTCATGCTATCCAGACCCCAGTGCAGGTGCCCGAAACACCTACGTTTTTCTTTGCCCAGCCTGACCGCAGCTTATGTTCCAACTCTCTCTTTGTGAAAACCCTCTCCTGATTTCTGGGCTCTTCCAACCATTGCAGTTAAGCCACACGTTTCTGTGTTTTCTTGGGGCTTCCTCATGATTAGCTTTTGCCCGTTGATAGCCCCTTTGGACTAATTTCTGATATTGGTACAGAAATCCAACAGAATTTCCCTGTGTCTGTGCCACACTTCAGGACTTAGGCTGGGCCTTCGCAGTGAGCAGAGAAAGCGTCTGGTTCCCACAGGGCATTGATCTTTAGAGACCTGAAGAAGCGTGGGCTGTTCTGTCCTCTGCTGCCTGAAATCCTGCCACATTTCTCCCATTCCGTGGATGCTGCTGCTGCTGGCTCTTACTGAGCATCCCTTCGGGTCCTCTCTATCCCTGTGGGGCTCTGAGGCCTGGCCACTTCATTTCCCAAGACCATGCCCTGGAATGGCTAGGTCCACACTTGCTAAGCAGACACCAGTGGTGGGACAGGTCTGATAGCTCTCCATGTCTGAAAGCAACCATCCTAAGTCTCCCAAAGGCTGAGGTGTAGCTGGTTCCCAGAGCTCTTACCTAAAACTCCCTTCTTTGTTGAGGTGCTTTTTTATTGGCTCCCAGATTTCTAAATACATCATTTGCACATGATCAGTGCATCAACTCCTGCAGAACTGGCCTAAGAAATCCCCATGCAGGCTCCTGTTGGGTAGCATTGTGGGGGGAGGGCAGAACTATAGATCTGCAAAGAGAAAAGACAAGAAAGGCTCATCACAATGGCCCAGTGGGTTCAGACACCTGCTGTCATGCCTGACAGGTCTTCTATCTCCAGAGCCCACAGAGTGAAAGGAGACTCAACTCCTACAAATTGTCCTCTGATCTCCTCTTGTGCATCGTGGTCCATGTGCACACAGTGCTCAATTACCATACATGTGCATATGGTGTGCAGGAGCCATGCATATAAATGCATTCTTATAAATGAATAAAGCATAGCAGAGAGAGAGAGAGAGAGAGAGAGAGAGAGAGAGAGAGAGAGAGAGAGAATCCATCTCCTTTCTTCCTTTATCAGCCTCCTGAGCATCAGCAGTATTATCACTGGGGGTGGGGATAGGTGATTAATTTTCAGTTTACCTTTTCATTAAAATAACAAACCTCTGCTTTTTTCAGGCTTAATTAGATCTCTTCTTGGGTGTGACAAAAAGTTAGCTGGAAATGAAAGGGGCATATCAAGGAAAAAATACATTCCAAGTGAATAATTCAAGATCACGTCCATAATTAATGGCATTTGGCTTGCTTCCCCTGGAAGTCTAATCATAGCGCAATGTGCTAATTAGGGCGGTTTGGTGCGGATCAATGGGCCAGGTGTGGAGATGGCGCCTGGTTTCTGTCAGCGCTGCAGCTCCGTGGAAACACCTTACATGTGAAATGAGTCCTGTCGTTTTGAAGACTTAGAAGCAGGCCGGGGATCTAAAACAGATACAGACAGATAGGAGTTTGATCACCACACACACAGCAGGTTGAGGTCTGAGAAATTACTAAGCACCGTCTCTCAGCTGGGGGTGTAGAAGGCAATCAGGAGCTAGTACTTTCAGCGCCTGCGCAAGACCCAGGGATGGCCACGTGGTTTATGGCAGCGCTTGGAGCATCCTGGGACAACTGAAGCATGTTGGACACCTGAGCCTCTTGCATTTATTCTTCTAACTGTGCACCGATTTTCTCTGCCTCCGCATGTTGAAACCTGGTATCTAATCCAGGGCTCCGATTGTGAGTTAGATTTAGCATACAAGGATGGATGCTCCCTGAACGTCTAACTTCCTGTCGGATGTTGCCGAGGGATGGTTCCTTCCACTCCTGACTTTACTGTTGGATGTTGTACCCGAGGAGGCCCTAAGAGTACCGAGGGAGGAGAACGCCTCATGTTTGCTTCTGCTTCTTCCATCTTGAAGGCCCAGACATGAGCTGCCTCCATCCAGAGTGGGAACTGAGATTTCAGATCCTGCCAGATGTTACAGCGGAGATGGTAGACGGAGTGCCATTTTCAGTTCGCTACAGACAACAATTTCTGGTCAAGCCAGTAAGAAGCTGAGTAAGGCTACCTCACCTTCTTGTCCCCCCCAAAATCACAAGATGCAGGATTTGAGTGGTTTTTGAAACCCCTCTCTGTCTGCTTCTCATGCCCTCTCAAATTTCTGCCCTGCTCTGCCTCAGAGGGATTAAGCAGTCCCTGTGGGGTTCTCTGTCTCAGTCCAGAGTGACCTGTCTGCCATTCCCACTCTCAGTGGCCTGCCCACCGTCTTCCCTGTGGACTGTGGCTACAGCTCTGCCTACGCCTGGGAGAACACCCTTTTGTGAACTGTATCTCAAAGGATTGTTGGGGCTGGATCAGTGCTCAATGGTTAAGACTGTTTACTGTACTTTCAGAGGATCCAGGTTCAGTTCCCAGCACCTCCACTGGGCAGTTCACAAACCAACTGCCCCAGGGGAATCCAGTGACCTCTTCTGGACTCTACAGACAGCTGCAGTGCACACCCACACACAGATATGCACATCCACAAGATGTAAAATATAAATTCAATCTTTGTAAAAAGCATCTGTAATCTCAGCATTCAGGCTGAGGGAGGAGGATCATGAAGGCTAGCCTGGACTACAGAGCTAATCCTTGTCTCCAAAAAGGGTCCAATCTGAGGGTAGCATCTCTTGACAGCTCTTACAGGATGCCATCGACACAGTTCCTGAGAACTATTTCATAAGAATGATATTTTGCTCAATAATTGATTCTCTCAGTCACCTATAAAGATACAATTTTGGCGAACGGTCACTTTGAAGGGAAGGCTTCATAAAGTCTATGTCTCTTAAATTCCTACTCTCTTAAAGGAAAGCCAGAACCCAGGTTATCAATGTTGTTCTTCCTGCGTTCAGAAACATCAGGTGTACTGTGTGCTGCGCTGAAGAATTTGGGGACTCTCACAGTGGATGTGGAGAGGGGCTGGACTTTAAGGAGGTGGTTTAGATTAAGAGGAAGCATGGATGAGTGCTAAACAGATACAGCTATTATCCCTCTAGGAAGAGGAAGAGGTGCTGGGGAGATGATTCAGCGGTTATGAGAACTAGCTGTGAAAGCAAGAGGATTATGAGAACAACTCATCAGTCACCAGGCTGAGATGGAAGATCTTGGAAGCTCCCTGGCCAGTCACTAGCCTAGACAAAATGGAGAGCTTCACACGCAGCAAGAGACTTCAAAACAAAACAAACAACAAAAGCTTAACCCCTACACACATTTATACACATGTGCATGCATGCCCTTACACACATGAATACATTCTCAGAGTACACTCCTAGATGAGTCATGTGCCTTAAAGTCACACGCATACACACACACACACACACACACACAACATGATGGGAAACTTGACTTAGGGCTTTTATGATGTGGACTGCAAAGGACGACACCTATTGTCAACTCTGATCTCTATGCACATGTACATATATGTTCATGTATACCGTTGTACACATGATTATACTCCCACAAGATCAGGTGCCTGAAACACACACATACACACACACACACACACACAGAGGGGGGAGGAGTGGGGAGAGAATGTACTTAGCATGTGCAAAGCTCTGGATTTCATCTCCAGGTTTACGAAAATAATAGATAGATAGATAGATAGATAGATAGATAGATAGATAGCATAAGTATATAGTCCTAAGTCCCGCAACTTTTCGTTCCTTTCATAGACCGAAGTTCATAAGGTTCAAATCTTATAAGGTTAGGCATTCTCTTAGGCCCTTGAGGCTTTCTGGCTAGAAATTATAGGGAACATAATTTTGGGGTTCCTTTCATATGGTATTGGGGGAGATAACTCCAGCATTATCTGTGGCTACCAAAAACTTCGGCCAGCACTCGGGCCCTGCCTTAATCATTCTTTGCCCTGGTCTGGCTGACACTGCAGACATTGGGTTGAGTCGATCGGGTGCTACCTGTGTAATGGTGCATGACTCCCTCCACCCTCCTTGGCATGGGACGCTCATGGATAGAGACAGCTAATCAATAGTTGCTCCTCACCAGCTCCATGGATATTGACTCCTGGTTTGGCAAGGCTTTATAAGGAGTCATTGGGGGGGATTTTTTTTCTGTTTGAATTGAATTGTGAGCCATTAAATCTCTTTAGTAAAAAACTGCACCTCATCCCATATGCCGATGGGCCTTCTGAATTTTTAACCGGCGCCAAGAGCATCCCGCCCTGGGTGGAGGCATCCCAGCGGGCCCAGGGTTTTGCTTTCTCCCGGCATACCTGGTTAATTGTTATAGATTTTCCAGTAGGTAAAAGCATTTGGAGTTTGGAAAGGGCAAGATTTGTTTTCCTTCCAAAAGAAAACCAATTCAGGATTGCTCTTCCTAGGGATGTGAAGAGAAGAAGGGAAGGAAAGAACAGTAAGAGGGGGGCAGGAAACTGGGTACCTGTTATCCCAGGTATTCTGGGGACCTAGGCATACATCTATACTACATGTATGTAGCCTGCATATTGAGACAAGCACACATACAAACATACACGTTCATGTTCACAAATACAGAGACACATGGTCACATGAGTGCATGCAATTACACATGCACACGCACACACACATGCATGCACAACCCTGTAAATATGGTTATTCATGTGCACATACACATGAGAAAATAAAGATTCTATTCCCAGGTGGATATGGTGATGCATGCCTTTAATCACAACAGTTGGGAGGCAGAGGCAGGTTGAACTCTGAGTTCCGGGCCAGCCTGGTCTACAAATAGAGTTCCAGGACAGACAGGGCTACACAGAGATACCTTGTCTTGAAAAACAAACAAACAAATAAACAAACAAAAACAAGATTCTCTCCCTTTAGCTAAGGCAAGTAGGGAAGAGGGCCTATCGCAGTAGGAGGCAGCTGGGTCCACTATGATCACTGGCCACGTTTGGGCATCAGGAGAGTAGCACCCCTTCTCCTGGCCTCACTCCCTTTACCTCTGCAGCAAGAGGTCTTCACTGCATGACAGGGTCATCAAGCAGAATTGAACGCTGGGTGAAAATCCTGAGACTCTCAGTGATGTCTGACTACTGCTGCTGTCTTCCGTGAGCTTTCTCTGGGTTTGCAGACAGGAAAGAGATTAAGGCACTAGCCTTGTAAGGATAATAAGGCAGGGGGTGAGGGAGAGAGAGAGGGGGAGGGAGAGGGAGGGAGACAGAGACAGAGAAGGAGACAAAAAGACAGGGAGACAGAGAGGCAGCTTATTCAAGGTCAGCAAGTTGGCTAATAACTTCTTCTGCTTTGTCTTCTGCAGCATTGCCTCCACAAAAGAGACCCAAAGACTTGCCAGGCCCATCCCAACTGGACTGGGATTATATATATATTAATATTATATTAATTAATATTAATTATATATATAATAGGCTGTCATATAGCACAGGCTAGCCTCAAACTTTCTGTGTAGCTAAGGATGACCTTGAACTTCTGCACTTCCTGCCTTCATCTTCCAAGTTGTGGAGGGGAGGTGCTTGGGGAATGGGATCAGCAAGAGCAGGCTGTCAGCTAGAGCGCCTTCCCACTGCTTGCCAGCACGTAGCTGTATCTTGGGCTTGTGCCCCCTGGAGGTCAGGAAGCCTGGTTGTCTACAGGCCTGCTTCTCTCAATTCTGGCTTGGGAGCTGCTCTTGGGTCACTCAGTTCCCCGCCCTTCCAGTCTGCAAGGGACAGGCAGGGGATGCTTTAGAGGGTAGTATAAGTCCGAGAGAAGGGACAAAGGGGGAAAGAGAAGCAGTAGCGGCCATTTGGAATTCTTGCGGCATGTGGCATGCATCAGGAGGGGAAGCCATACGTGGGCTGTGCCCTCTTGCTGCCCTGACCTCCTTGATGAGATGAAACAATAGATATCCCCACTTCTACCTCTGAACTATAACAGTGCTGAGCAGATACAGATCCGGAACAGCCAACAATGCCTCTGCTTTGCACTGCTTCCAGCAGGCAGACCAGCTTCTGTGTCACCATGCCCTTTCCCCGCATCCCAAAATACATGATCACTGTCAGTCATGGGTGACAGACGCTCACGGGTGAGGCGAGAGACCACCCCTCCTTCCTTGGCTGCATCTACCATTCTTGGATAACACAGCCAACAGCTGCGAGTGGAGAGTCACCTCCTTGCCCCACTCAAAATCATGTATACTTGTGTGCATCTGTGTGTGGACATTTGCACAGGAGTGCAGGGGCCATGGATGCCAGGAGAAGACATTTGACTCCTGGAGCTGGAGTTAGAGACTGTGAGATGTCCAGCATGGGTACCAGGAGAGGAACTCAGGTCCACACTCAGAACCACTGAGCCATCTATCTGCCCAGCCTTGTTTATGTCCCTGTAGATCCTCTTTACTCAGGAGGTCTATGGGCAGGAGAAGGAAGAGCCAACGGCCCCCGCCCACATAAGTCCTCGCTGCTTAGAGTCTGTGTAACTAGCCGCTGTGTTACTTACATATCGGGAAATCCCAATGGAATGCGGGGGGAAAGTCAATAGACATATGTAAAAAGAAATCATTGCGCTGAAATGATCTCTCTGGAAGGCCTCCGGAAGCTCTGGCTGTCAAGGAAAGAAATGGGCCCCATGCTTGGGGACACTGTGGGCTGAGGGAGCAGAGAGGCCCTGAGGTCCCTCCTTCAGCTTTCCCCACCACTGCTGTCCAACACATGGTGGCGGTGTCTCCAGCCCTACGGGAGGGTCAGACCTCTGTGGGACCCTCCAGACTAGATAATTCTCTACTTTTTTTCCAAGTTCTGGGACCTCAGACCTGTGATACCACGCCTGGCCTGACTAGTGTTTTGTACAATTATTTAGTTAGGACTGTCTCCTTTACTGGACTAAAAGCTGTATGGGAGTGGGGTCTTGTCTCCTTCACACAGAACTAGGATGTGGTTAATGGTTATAGTGCTTCCATAGCATACATGAGGTCCTGGGTCCAATTTCTAGTACTGTAAAATGATGATGATGATGATGATGATGATGATTGTTGGTGGTGGTGGTGGCGATAGTAGTGATGATGATGATGGTGATGATGGTGATGGTAGTGATGATGATGATGATAAAGTCCTGGAAAGCCACTAGAATCCATCTCTGAGTCCTAGATGGTTCTTGCTATGCCGAGGTAGGAAGGCCCTGGAGTGCTTTGCTTACGCTGCAGGCAGGCAAAGCTGGGCTGCAGAAGTGCTTGAGAAGGCTGTTGCCCACTGTGGGTGTGGGAGCTCTCCCCACTGTGATCTGAGGTCCCCTCTTTCCACCGATAGATAAAACCTTGTTGAGTAACATTCTTAGCTACCAATATCCTTGACCTGCAGAGGAATTTTACCTCTTTTGTAGAGGATATTCTCCCAGGTTGCTAGGGTGACTCGGAGAGCTTTGGGGCCAGGCAGATAGATACTCAAGAGCTCATGTCCTCACTGGCTCTTTGGAAGCCCGAGTCAGCTGCCTCTACTCACCCCACTGCCCTTGGAAATGGCACAGAGCGCCCCCATCTGCGTCTTGGAAAAAGTGGTTTCTATTCTGTAGGCAGGATTCCTCTGTCTCCAGGGCCAAGTCTCTTCAACATCAAAGAATAAGCTTGTAGCCAGCAGGCTGCGAGGCACACACAGGCAGAGGGAGGAGGGGAGCTGACAGACAGCTCCTGATTCCATTCATACAGTCAGTGGGAGGCAGAGATCCGGGAGTGAGCTGAGGCCGGCTGGCAGACAGCAGGAGGAGGGTCCCAGGCTGTGATGCAGAGCTTGGTTGACTCAGGAAACAGCCCCCGTCTCAGCACGCCCCCTGCAGGATGCAAGTGGGATTTCTGCTCTCAGCAATGGCAGATGTGGATGAAGACAACAGGTCTTTTCTCCCGGGGTTTCCCAGACCAATAGCAGAGGTGAAAGGCCAATGCGTCAATGAAAGGGGGCTTAAGAAGAGAGAATGGGGGGGGGGAGTTTGAGGGAGTGTGGCACGGCGGTGTGGGGGAAGGGGTGCCCAGGCATGCCCTTGCCCAAGCACCTCTTCCCCCTGAGGGACCACACACGCCCACAGACATGGTACAGAATAGAGTTTATTCAGGGTAGAGGTTGGGAGTTAGAGAGGGGGAGAGAGAGAGAGAGAGAGAGAGAGAGAGAGAGAGAGAGAGAGACAGAGACAGAGACAGAGAGACAGAGACAGAGAGTAGAGAGTAGTGGAGGCCGGCCATGACCACGTGGAGAGAGGGGGGAAGGGAGGGGAGCCCAAGGGGCGGAGAGGTGAGAGTAGGATGGGAGAGAGCAGAGAGAGAGAGAGAGAGAGAGAGAGAGAGGAGGGGCAAGTAGCCCCTTTTATAGTGGGCCAGGTCTATGGGGCGGGGCATACCTGGCTGTTGCCAGGTAAGTGTGGGGTGGAGCTTAGACAGAATACTAACAACAGGGAGGGAGGTCAAGTGGGACACTTTCTACCGTGTATATCAAGCGGCATACTGGATACAGCAACCTCTCACCCCACCCTGTGTTGGAAGCAAGGGCTTCTACCAGGGTGAGGGCAATGTGCCCGCGGGCCGGCCATGCCACTCCCAGTTTCCAGGTGAGACCACAGAGGCACAGAAAGGCTGAGACCCCGAACTAACTGCTGCAGTGGCAAACCCAGGCCACGGACCTAGGTTTCTAGATTACGGGTCAGCTGCACCCCACCCCCACCCCGCCTCCTGTAATTGTGGCGCTGGAAGGCTGGTTGACTGGGGAAGCCGGTCCAGAGCAAGAGTGAGATCAAGACATGTCCAACCTCCAAAAATCTCCTCCTGATCCCTCAAGTAGGATGACTTCCTCCTTGCTCTGGGCCTGTATATCCCGGTGCAAGCAAGGTTACAACCCCCACCTCTGCCACCCTTGTGGCAGTCTTGTAGCCTTAGCCTGGAGGCCAGATTACAGGTTAAACTTCCTCGCTCGCTCCTTATAAGGACATGTCCAACAAGCTTCTGGAACTCCTCTTCATGCAAATGAAGCATTCCCAGAATGCCCCAGCCAATAATGTACACTCACCCGGAAAACCCCTACCCACTCCCCAAGGTTTATATAGCCTTTGCCCACCCCACCCTCGCCCCCTAAAGAGAGAGCTGGTTCACTGAAAAGAAGGCCGTTTCTCCCACACTCACACCGACTGAGATCCTGTCTAACGCACCAGCTTGGCAAAGCTTCATTCCTTCTCGTCCAGCCGGGTGTATAATGGTGCCCGGATATCCCGAGGGGGAAAAGCAGAGCAGGGGCGGCACTCCTCCAGTGCCGGATCTGTGAGGGGCAGTGTGCAGATGGTAAAGCCTCCTGAACACACGGTCTTCTGGAAGCCTGGTTGGTTGGCGCTGTCTGCTGAGCGAGGCCAAAAGGAGAGATAGTTTCTAGGGATGCTTCTGTCTCCCCTGGGGCCCACCCTTGCATAGATCTGTTCACTACCATGAAGCCTCCTGCTAAGACTGGGTGGGGACCCCTGCATGGCACAGCCTCCAACCCCCACTCTTTCTGGCCTCTTGTCCTTTGTACAAAGGGTCCCCCTATTAAGCTCACTCCCTCTTACCCAGACACCCCATTTGTAATCTCACATCACGACACCCAGAACAAAGAAAACCTGAAACCTCTCCCATAGCTCCTGCTTGCTTTGTCTCCTGCTGGCCCTTTCTAGAATCCTGTTCCACACTGGAACTGTGTGAGATCCAGAGCTGTGCATTTCAGAGCCTGGCACAGGCAGGTTGTAGAAGCCCTGCCCAGTTCCTTCTGAGTAGGCTGTGTGGCCAGGGCCTAGGGGCTGGGGGGCTTTCAGAGGATGAGCAGGGCCTAGGGGCTGGGGGGGGTGGCTTTCAGGGGATGCCAACCCCAGGCTTCCATCCACTATCCGTCCATACTTCCTCCTTCCCTGAACCAAATCCCTCAGTGATGTCCTGGCAGGACCGGGCATTTTTCTGTTTTCAGTGACCTGTAACCAAGGTCAGCACAGCTAATTAGCACTGGCTGTGTACTGGACCCCGGCCCCGGCCGCCACTCCATCTTCTTGCATTCTTAATTAATATGTTCAGTGACTCTTTCTCCTTTCTCTTCATGCCATTTGCCTTCCAACCTGAAGGCTCTGCCTTCCCTCTCCCTTGCTCTCCCTTTATAATGAACCCTTGCTCTGCCCTCCTCCAGACACTGTATGTGAGGCTTGGGGTTGTCTCCCTTTGCTCGCTGGGATCTGAGAGTAGCAGACACAACACCCGCACTCCCTCAAGCAGCAACATTTAGTTGGGACTGACATGTTCACCTGGGGAGGGAGAGACAGGGCTCAGGGATGCGCAGAAAGAGAGGAATGGGTGGAAGGAGAGAGAGAGAGAGAGAGAGAGAGAGAGAGAGAGAGAGAGAGAGAGAGAGAGAGAGAAAGGGAGAGAGAGAGAGAGCATTTCAGACAACACGTGGTTCGAGGAGAATCCTCCCCTGGATCACCCAGAACTTCCATAGCAAAGTCTCAAGTGAGGTTGAGATGTGGGTATTGTGTTTTGGTGGGGAACAGAAATAGCCAGGGTGCTTTGCCAAGCTCCCCACTGCAGTGGGAGACCAAGGTTCCCCTGTGCTTATGTGGTGGCCCTCTGAGTACTATGGGAGTGCCCATCTTGGGGGAAGTAGGGCACTGTTTGGAGCCCCTGTACTCCTGGGATGTGGCCATGCTGTGTGGTTGTGAGTAGCTTCCTGTAGGTGGCCTCTGGGGAGGGACTGTGACTGCAGAGTGTCTTAGTGTTCTTCAGAGCCACAGAACTTATGGAAGTTCTATATATTAAGTAAAATTATTGGAATGACTTACAGTCTGCAGTCCACCTACCCCAACCATGGGCAGCTGTGTATGGGAAGTCCAAGAATCTAGTAGTCGCTCAGGCCCAGCAGGATGGGTGTTTTGACTGGTCTTCTATATAAGCTGGAATCCTGAAGAAGTAGGTTTCAAAAGATGTGCTGGCAAGTAAGTGCAAGCAGGCAGAAAAGAAGGAAGCTTTCTTTCATCCATTGTCATTATGTAGGACTCCAGAAGGAGGTATAGCCCAGACTAAAGATGTGTACCACCTCGCCTGGACCTAAGTTGTTCTTGGAACTTGTCCCAGGCTAGCCTCAAACTCAGAGATCTGCTTGCCTCTGTCTCCTGGGAGTAAAGGTGTGAACCACTTTGCCTGGGCCTAGCATTTCATGGTGACTATGCCTCAAGATCTGGATCATAGGTCTTTCCTTCATTTCTGAATTGTAGTTCATTCCAGATAGTCAATTTGACACCTGGGAACAGCCATCACACAGAGGGTACCACGTGTAACCAATTCAGCAGAAATGGCCACTTGAGAGGAAATTTGCCAGCAGCCATCAGAATGGCTAAGTGTAGTGTTTCTGAAGAAGGCTTTGCTTTCCCTCCAGGCCACTGATGCTGTTCAACTTCAGCTCCTAATTCTGAGACTTCTTTAGTCTTTCCCCACTCTGAGAACAGGATGGTCGCTGCAGCTCCAACAATCATCTTAGTCCCAGCAAGGAAAAGCAAGTGGAGTGGGACAAGGCAATGGCTTTATCAGAGCAGCCAAAGATGTCCTAAGGCACAGTCATAGCCCAGCCAGAAGCCACGTGGTTGGAGTTAGACTGGGATAGGATTCAGCAAGCTTGCTTCCTCTAGGTTCCCACCTCATACTTCCTTCTTATTTCCGGCTTCTGGCTGGTCCTGGGACGATATAGTCTGTATGTCCATTGAGGGAAAGGATTAGGCTCTTCTGTGGAGGCCAGGTGTATAAGACAGCCATGGGGTTCCCAATTCCCCTCCATTATAGGTCGTCCTGTAAAAGCAAACACAAGGACTGAGTTGGGCTTCATGGGTAACCAAGTCCAAAGCCTGGGGCAGGCATGCCTTTGCTTTGCTCTTCCAGCTTGTGAGTTGCTCTCCATAGCACTGGGGCAGACTAGTGATAGAGAAGCAGGCCTCTGGATGTAGCCCAAGTTGGTAAAGTTCATGTCTAGCATAAATCAAGTCCTGGCTTCAATCCCCAGCACCTCATGAAACGGAACACTGGATCTGCATGTCTGTAATCTCAGTGCTTGGGAAGGCAGAGGTGGGGGGGGGGGGTCAGAAGGGAGGGGTCAGAAGTCTAAGAGCAGTGAGTTCTAGGCCAGCCTAGGATACATGAGACCTAGGAGAGAGACAGGAAATAGGCAGAGTATCTACAACTGCCCTGTCAACTGGGAAGCTGCAGCCATTGTCTGAATGCATGGAGACTTGGCCTCTCCAACTAGGGTTTAGGTTAGGTCCAACCTGGTGGAGAGTAGGTGGAAGTTTCAGGCTCATTGTTTTCTCTGCACTCCCGGAAAAGTTGACCCTGCACCAAAGACTTGAATAAGCAAAGGAGATGAGGGCATTGGAGGGAGCTTCTAGCCAAGATCACTTCCCAGGTAAGTATCCAAGGCCCAGACTCACTGGAGACCTCTGAGAGACACACAGAACATATCTCAGTGCCTTAGTGGCAGCGATAAGGCCACTTAATCTTACATGCTGTTAATTTTGAAGTATTAGCCATGTGACAACCAGGACAGCTGCTTGAGAAAGATCTGACCAGCTTGGGCAGGTGTTGGCCAATGGACAGTGAGCTAACAGTGATCGCCAGTGATATTAGATGGCTCTTCTGCAACAAGGAGAAAGGTCTATCTTCTGAGACACTACTGGACAATCTCCCTGAGAAGAATGTGGAGGAGGAGAAGGAAGAGGTTAAGAATCTCTTCAGGAAACTGGCATTCTGGCATCATCCACTCAACAGTCCTCTCACCTCCTGTCACAATATAACTAAAAGTCCCCCTACCATGACATTTCTAGATGCTCCTCAGGGGAAGCCACCTCTCCCTCCCAGCCTCCTTATCTTATCATCTTCCAGGTGAAGGAGACCAGCCACTTAAACAACAACATCCAGGAGAAACTGAGGTGGCCTTGAACTTGGGTATCTGAGCTGTTACATTTGATTGTTCAAAAAAAATAATTGGGGGACAAAGACTAATTCATTCCTTTTTAAAAAGATTCATTCATTCATTCATTCATTCATTCATTCATTCAATGTAAGTACACTGTAGCTGTCTTCAGACACACTAGTAGAGGGTGTCAGATCGCATTACGGATGGTTGGGAGCCACCATGTGGCTGCTGGGATGAGAACTCAGGACCTTCGGAAGAACAGCCAGTGTTCTTAACCGAGGAGCCATCTCACTAGCCTGACTAATTCATTCTTTACTAAACTTGACTTGAATGTCCTCTCTGAGCTCAAGACCCTGATGTCTTCTGACTATAATCCAATATGGGGACCTGTTGTGGCCTGGCCTGGCCACACATATTCAGGCCCCTTGTGCTGAGAAGATGTGCTGCTTGCTGTTACTGTAGGGTTGCTCTAGATGACTGGGCATCGATGAAATGTCACTCTCTAACACCGTGTCTCAGAGATGCCCTTTCTCCCGCTGCTGAGGCCTCGCAGCTGCAGTGATGGTGGTGCACAGCCCTAGGTACCAAATGAACACGGCTCTCCTGGGAGGCTGCCCAGCGGCCTCATGCCGGCTGGTGCCTGCACCCAATCCATCTGCTGCCTGCCCAGGCACCTGCAGCTGGGCTCTAGCTGCTCCTCACCTTCACAGCCCCCAGTTCCTCTCTGATTGGCTGCCAGTGCAGACCTGGCACCAATTCCTGGCACTGGGCAGCACATGCAAGCCATGCCAACCTTAGACATGATGGAGTATCCCTGTTTGCCCAATGTGCCTGGTTATCAGAAGCACCTCCAGCCAGAATTCACCTGGCTGCCCTGGCACTCCACGAGGGCTGGGACCAGATGGCAAATTATCGGGGCTGATTTACAGGACAGCTAATTTGGCAGACGAGGCTGTGTGGGTGCCAATGGACATTGAGGGACGAGACTGCAGAAGGAGGGGCAGAGGAGGGATGGATGCTCAAGAAGAGAAAGTAGAATGGGCAAGCTCGGAGCCTTGAGGGAAAAGAGGTGGAGAATAGAGGCTAGGAAAAGAAAGGGAGGAAAGTGTGGAGCCCATGTTTATGGAGCCTAGATCAAAGCATAAACAGTCCCACAGGGTAATTTGCTTTAGAGCGTGGCAGTGTCCAATATGGTGGCCACATGTGGCATTTTATATTAACATTGATTATAATTAGCTGTAATGAAAACCTCAGTCCCCTGGTCACACACCAGCTGCATTTGAAGTGATGAGAAGTCACGTGTTGTTACTGCAGCGGACTACACTGAGGAGGACAGGAGAGGATTCTATAGTCCCAGAAAGTGGTAATGGAGCACTCGGGAGAAACTCGCAAAGTCTGAAATCATGCAGGGTCAAATATATTATAAAATAAAAGAATATAATATAATGCATTAAAATGTAAATCCCCAAAGGCTAAAAATTCTTTGGAAGATAATTATTGATTTTTTAAAATAGGATTTTAGCAGGAAGCGTGTTGATGTGATTGAACACTTTCTGGGCCATTCCTCAGAATGACATGAACAAATGTCACCATCCTTGCATTCACGAATAATAGTCACGATGGAGTCACAGTGGAGAGCAGGCATGTTATGTTCTTGGAAAATAAAGCCGAAGAGACTTTGTTTTTCTTGGAAGTGGCCCCAAAGATTACCCCTTGCTCCTATGCTGGTTAATCTTGTTGTTCACACACTTGGGAAGACGGGACCTCAGGTGAAGAACTGCCTTTGTTGGATTGGCTGTGGTCATATCTGCGGAACATTTCCTTGATTGCCAATTGATGAAGGGGGGCTCAGCCCACCGTGGGCAGTAACATCCCCAGGCAGGTGGAGTTACAAGCCAGTTTGCTGTGGTCAGCTGCTGTCTCCACCTCAGTTCCTGCCTCTCGAGGTTTCTGCCTAGAGTTCCCACCTTGTTTTCCCTTAATGGGGGACTTGAACATGTAAGACAGAATAAACTCTTTCCTCCCCAAGTCGGTTTTGGTCAATGTTTTATCCCAACGAGAAATAGCAAGCAACATTGATTCGCAGATGATGAGAAGAAGACATGAGGTTGGGAAGAGAAAATGGTGGAGGGTTTTGGGAGGATTCGGAGGGTGTGGTGGTCATTGTTTTCAAAATAAATTGTATACATATATGAAGTTCACAAAGGAAGGAAGGAAGAAACAAACAAACAAAGAGAACAGTAGAAAGAAACAGAGAATATGAGAAAGGAAGAAATAAAGAAAAAAGAAAGAAAGAAACAAACAAGTACAAAAGTAAATGGTTAAGGCTCAGAACTAGGCACACAGCTTTAGCTGTGGTTACCTGGGGTGCCATATGAACACTTCTGACCATAGTCAGATACCACTTCCATGTACAGTGACCCCAAGAACTGAGATCATGAGAAATTTCATGACTCGTAAAATGTATGGAAAAAGAAATACCTCTCTTGATTAGGAGAGGGACACAGAAGACTCTAGAAGCTCATACAACTTACAAGGTTCAGGAAATTCCAAACGTTGGAAGATTCAGAAGGTCCCTCCCTAAGGATATAGAAATAGAAAATAGTTGTTGGGGAGAGGAGACTCTTCGGTGGACCTGCCTACGAGTTGGGAGGGAAGGTCCAGGGATGCAGCTTTCAAGGAGTGTCACTCAGGCTGCAGTGGACTCAGCTGCAGTCACTCACACTCCTGTACGTAACCCCGACAAGTTATTGATGCACCAAGTAGACTTGGGCAGATCATTTGTTTGGTCTGTCATCAGTTTACTGTCTGTGATGATTAGACATTTATTTATGTCTTTTTGAAAAAAGTCATGAAGTAGCCGCAATTTGTCAAGGAAAGTGTCAATGTGTTACATTCATTCACAGAGTCAACCTGATGATGCACGTTTGCAAAATCCTGCTTGAAAAAAATGCATAAAATGAATCAGGACTCTAGAAATCTCTCTATAATTTATTAGAAACATTAGAAGTGTCCCAAGAATGATATCTGTAACAGATGAGATGGTAAAATGCAATTTTGGGGGTTTAAAATAGTGTAAAGAAAGACTACAAATAAAGAAAACTCGAGAAAGAAAGAAAGTTCAAACTAAAAGGTAAATTGGATATGCGTGAAAGTTGCCTAGTTGCCTGTGTGGGCCTTTAGGAGCTGGCTGGCTGGCAGTAACCTCGGCTCTGAGGCTTGAGTTGTGGTGAACACAATGGTTGAAGGACATGGCTCTCATTGGAGAATGTGGCCCATAATGGGTCAGTCTCATGTTCTTCCAAGGAGGTGGCTCCTCACCCCCTGCTAGTCATTGTCTTTACAAAACAGCCTGCTCCTGCCCCCTCCCCCCCATAATAATCCTCTGCTGGATTTTTAGATATTTTGATATAACTACCATGATGTCCCTCTCCCTCAAATGTCTGGCTGACACATGGTAGTTTCTGCTCCAAATCCCACTTCCTACTCCTCTCTGGGGTAGCTTTTCTGTTGGGCTGATAGTTTTTGCAACAGAAATTGTGATTTTAGGGATTTGAGGTTGTCAGGATTTCAATGTTTAAGATTTTAATCTTTTGGGCTGGAACGATGGCTCAGAGGTTAAGAGCACTGACTGCTCTTCCAGAGGTCCTGAGTTCAATTCCCAGCAACCACGTGGTGGCTCACAACCATCTGTAATTGGATCTGATGCCCTCTTCTGGTGTGTCTGAAGACAGCTACAGTGTACTCATATAAATAAAAACAAATCTTTAAAAAAAAAGATTTCAATCTTTTAGAATTGTAATATGGGGGGATTTTAGCTTCAGAAATTTATTTTCTATTTTATTCTAAAATGTATTAAGATTTAAAAGACATATTTCTGTATTTGTTTGTTTATTTGTGAGAGATAAATAAGGGAGAGAAAGAAGGAGGCAGTTGGGGTGGGGAGCCCTTGCTCAGCAGCTGACAGCACTGGCTAATTTTACAGAGGACCAGGGTTTGGTTCCCAGCACCCACGTGCAGTGCCTCACAACCTTCTGTTACTCCAGCTCTAGGGAATCTGACACCCTCTTCTGACTTCTGTGGGCACTGCATGTACATCATGCACTAACAGACCTGCAGGTATTCAAACACACACACACACACACACACACACACACACACACACGTCTTTAAGTTGCATGATAAATAATCATTTACTACTACAGATGGATCCTCAGGTTTGACCTCACTGAACTGGCAGCTGTGCGGCGCCATCCAAGCTCCTGGCATTTTTTGGGATCTCACCTGATAAACGTGGCCATGGCTGTGGCCACGGTGAGGGCAGGTCGCCACTGAAGCTGTCTGATGTCGGTCATGTGGACCAGTTCCATTGCCGATGGATTCAATGCAGGTGGCCCTGGTCCCCCTCCTTCACCAGCTTTTCCCAGCTAAGAACCTCAACCCCACACTCCAGTTTACAGCGCAGACACAGAAAGTTCCTGCCTGTGACTGCAGACAGTCATTGGTGGCCCAGTCACTTTAAGAAATGGGTTTGGGTTTAGTGTCAGGATGAGCCCCCCACGCCCTCTGCGTCAGGGTTAGAGCCACTATTCCACTTGATGCTGTTGATGCTGGTCCTGGACCTGTGTGTGTGTGTGTGTGTGTGTGTGTGTGTGTGTCTTTCTCTATGCCTCTCTCTGTGTGTCTCTGTCTCTGTCTCTCTGTCTCTGTCTCTCTCTGTCTCTCTGTCTCTGTCTCTCTGTCTCTCTCTCTCTGTCTCTCTCTCTCTCTCTCTCATATAGTATGCCCATGCATGCAGGTACAGAGGCCACAGGAAGACATCAGGTGTCCTGCTCTGTCATTCTGGGACTCATTCCCTTAATACAAGGCTTCTCTCTGAGCCTGGAGCTAGGCTGTCAGTCAGAAAACCCCATCAATCCTCTGCAGCACTGGGTTACAGGCATGCATGTGATTACATGGGTTCTGGGAATTCAAACACAGGTCCTCATGCTTGCTGAACTGGTGCTTTGACTCTCTGAGCTGTTCCCCCCCCCCCCCGGGGCCTTGGAACATCAGGTGTGTGTGTGTGTGTGTGTGTGTTTAAATAATGGAAACTTTATGAGAAGAGGGACTTCATTCTATTCACTGGTGTATTCTCCCAGCATGCCTAGCACATAGTAGGTGCTCAATAAACAGTTGTCAAATGGAGGAATCAATGAATGATCCTTCTACTGTTCCAACCCGGAAGTCTCAGCCCTTGTAAATTCATATATGCCTCTCCTACAAACCCAGCCTTGCCCTCCAATATTCAGACTAATCTTCAAACTCCTAGGAGACTTAAATTGTGGGTGTCACACTTAGGGATTCCCCAGTCTTTACAGTGGTCCTTTTTCAAGTCCTGTATCAGTTTTCAACTCTGGGGCCATTGCCAGCAGCTGAGTCCCCCACCTAAACCACAGTGTCTGCTGTGTCTCAGCCTCTCACTAGGAGCCGGGCTGAGCCGGGCTGGGGTGAGGGGTTCCCATGCATTGCTCTCAGTGCTCCGAACCCAGAGCGTGGGTGTTCGTGACCCCCGCTTCTCAGATGGCACAGAAGCTAACAGTTCTGCACACGTGATTTGCCCACCACAGGGTTTCCAGAGCGTAACAAAGGAAAATGCCCATGGAAGTTGCGTGCAGTGTGCACTCAGAATCCTCTGCAGTGTTGGGGATGCGCTGGAGAGACCGGCAGAACTAGGAATCAATGACCAGACATCAACAAGCCCCAGGCCAGTGAGAAACCCTGTCCCAAGCCATAAAGTAGACACCGTCTGAGGAAAAACATCCAGGGTTGACCTCTGGTCACCATATGCATTCATATACGTGTATTTGCACACATGCACGCACGCACGCACACACACACACTCTCGCACACAGAGACAGACGGACAGACAGACAGAAAGAGCAGGGTCAGGACAGAGGGAGAGTAGGAAAGTACACATGAAACCAGGTTTGCACTATAAGAAATTTTGGAAAATATTGAGTTTGACAAAAGAGGGTTCTTCACAGCAGCAAGGGTGGAATATCATCTCTGAGGCTCTGACCTTGGAAGCACGTGTTTAAATGGAACAGAAATGCCTGCAGACCCCAAAACACTGAAGGACAGTCTCAGCCAGGCTGGGCAGAGATGCCCTGGGTCAGGGCGGATGAGTGCCAAGTGTCAGGAAATCTCGGAGGGAACGCATTTATCTTCACAACACCTGCATTCTCACCCTCAGATGGGGAAACTGAGGCTCAGAGAACCATGGTCATTTTTCTCAATGCCACCCTCAGGTAATTGAAGCAAACTGAATTTGACTCTCTCTCAGTGAGGGTAAAGGAGCTTTTGTGGAGACCTGGAGGCGGGCACCTGGAGCACCTGGAGGCGGGCACCTGGAGCACCTGGAGGCGGGCACCTGGAGCACCTGGAGCTCCTGAGAGGAGCTAGGTTGGAGGAGGGCGCAGGGCCGGACTGGGGCTGGGATGAAAGCCCAGGCGCCCCCAGGCACATGCCCCGGCTTCCCAGCACAGCACAACACTCTGCCCTCCTGTTCGCATTCCCGGTTGCTCCTGCAGTTTTAATTAAATGCTGTGTAGAGAGGCTTCGTGAAGGGAAAACAGTTGCTATTTCTAAGTGGCCTCAGACTCCTCTCTGTTTTACTGCTGGAACTCCAAGGCAGGAGATTTAATGGGGGTTGGACTACTTACCAGTGCTTTCTGAGCACAGCAGGACCTGCAGGCCAGACGGAAAGGCCGTTAGCCCCGCCCCACACTGCCTTGTGTTTACCAAGGAGACCTACCAGACCAGACCGGGTCCCCTCACCTCCTGAGCTCCCACTCCAGACAGTTCTCTGCTTGCCTGAGGGCTGCTGGTGCCTGGACCCACACTGACAGGACAGAGATAGGTTTGGAGAGGGGAGATAGATGGTTTGCCTCAGTATTCATTATGGGAAGGTGGCCTCACTCCTGGACACTGACAAACACCATTGGACAATGTGGTTCTTATTAGGTCTCTGGTCTTTTCCTGAGAACCACCTAACAGAGTATTAGCTTCTCGTCTCCCAGTGATATGAGACAGGCACTGTGCTTGTTTCCCGCCTGTGGAATCCTCACACCCTCCCTTCAGGGACTATTGTTATTGTTATAGATGAGACAGCTGAGACAAAGAAAGGAGTTTTTTTTAAGACTTAGTTTTATCTGTGTGAATGTGTGTGTGTGTGTGTGTGTGTGTGTGTGTGTGTGTGTATGTCGGGGGTTGCTGGTGGTGGTATATGTACAAGCGACAGCAGCTGAGATGTTCAGAAGATGGGTGAGGTCCCTGGAAGTGAAATTACAAGAAGTTGGGAGCATTCACATGGGTTCTGGGGAAAAAATTCAGGTCCTTTGCAAGAGTAACAAGTGCTCTTAACTGCTGATTTCAGCTCCAGGGGGGTCTTAAAAAGGACTTTATAAAGGGGGATCTTATAAAAGACTAGTCCTTGAAGCCACGGCTCCAAATGCAGGCAGTGGGTTCCAGAATCTTCGTCGACAATGTCACATTTGATCACCTGTAGGCTTCCTGTCTGTCACCTGACTGTAGACTGGCCTCACATGCAGGCCTCTGTGTGGAGCACGTGGACAGTGACACCAGAGGAACTGACATCAAACTGGAGAGGCGAACCATGGTCAAACCCCAGAAATCTCAACCTTTGAAACTTGAATTTCATCCTGAACCAGGCAGGAGTGGGATTTTGCCATCCCTGTCATGGGGCACCTAACCCGGCCAGCAGTGACCATCAACCTATCACAAGAAGTCAGTCATGGAGCCCCGTATCTGGAATTCTTCCCCCATGAAAATAGAGCATCTCGAGCATCTTAGCCTCAGCCAATAAGAAGGCATTCACCCCCAACATCCCATCCCACTCTCCAGGGTTCACGCAGTCCTTGTGGTTGTCAGAGAGTGGCTGTTTTCACTGAGCTTGGGGGAAGACCCTCTCCCCCATGCACTCATCTTTGGATCTTTGGATCTGCCTGGCTGGCCATGTTCCTGTAGCTCACAGAGGCTTGCATTAGACCACTGGGCCAACATTGCCACTGTAGCCTCGGACACAGCTACATGACCCTGTGCTGGCTGCTGGCTGCCCAAACCCCTTTACGCTTTTATACATAGCTGTAACACTACTGTGTCATTCCCAGACAGTCTGCAGTTCTGCGGACCCCATTTGTCAGGTCTCCCCTTAACCCCTCCCAGCCTGGCAAACAGCAGCTCTGGGGGAAGAAGCTGACCCCACCTATTCCAGACCTCTCCCAGTCCTCTCCCAGTCCTATAATGGCAGCAACCAGACACCCTGAGAGGAGAGGTGGAACCCTGATTCTAGATTTGCCTCACCTATGGGGCAGATGGTCTCTTCACAGATGGCACAATGATGTTAGTAGAACCTTCTCATCCTCCATTCCTGGGCTCTAGAGAGATTTTGTAACTGTCTGTGCCAACAGAATACAGTTGAAGTTCTACTTCTTAAGTGAGATAAGTAAAGTCTCTGGCACTTATACCATTACTTTCAGAAACTTAAGTTACCAAAGAAGCCCAAACAAGACCCACATCTAGCTAAGAGGCTCCTGGCCTGTTGCTAAGCCACTTTGAAATGCTAAGCCACTTTGAAATGTACCTCACCGGAAAAGCACCAAGGGGAGTCTCTCACTGGTGCCAAGCAGAGGTAAAGCAAGCCATCACCCTCAATTACAAAATATATATATATTTAAAGATTTATTCATTTTATGTAAGTACACTGTAGCTGTCCTCAGACACACTAGAAGAGGGCGTCAGATCTCTTTAAGGATGGTTGTGAGTCACCATGTGGGTGCTGGGACCTGAACTCATAACCTTTGGAAGAGCAGTCGGTGCTCTTACCCACTGAGCCATCTCCACAGCCCCTACAAAATATTTTTAATTTTAATTATGTATATGTCTGTGTGTGCGCGCCTCTCTGTGAGTTTCTGTGTGTGAGTGCAGGTGCCCATGGACATCAAAAAGGTGTTGGATCTCCTGGAGATGAAGTTACAGGCCATGGACACAGGTTCTAGTGTTTTCTCTCCAGGACCAGTGTGCTTTTGTAACAGCCTGACCACCTCTCCAGCCTTAAGATGCAGAGTTTTGATCAAAATAAATCACTAGAGTTTCAAGCCCCAAAGTTCTTGGATGGCTTATTACGTCGTGTCAGATACTCAAGCAAACACCCGTAATGTGTTCCTTTGAAGATGTTTTGTTATTCTGGGTTCCCTTTGCAAGTGTAGCTTGTTTTATGACTGGGCTCTGTGTGCCAGGTCAGATCTTCTCCAACATCTCTGTTCTCAGGATTCCTGCCCTTCCTGATATAGAAAATAGAACGACTCTCAGACCATGAGTGGGCTGAGCGCCACCCACCTGCCCCTGGGATCTTACTGTGGCCTCCCCTCAGTCCCCTGCTCCTTGTGATCACCATTAAAGAATTCAAAGTAGACACCACAGACATTGTGTAGAAGGCAGGTTGGCAGAGTTTATTACTAGGTGAAGTTGGCACTTGCAAGAGGGGTGCCTCCGTTCATTGTGGAGGAACCGCTCCTGAGGTGTGAACAGGCAGAGACGAGTGTGACAGCTGAATCTACTGAAAGGCATGCTTCTATGGTCCTAAGAGAGGGGCTACTTGAGCAGGTCATCTAAAGTGGGAAGATCCACCTTAAATGTGGGCAGCATCCAGTGATAGCCAAGAAGGGAGCTTGGCTCTCTGCTTCCTTGACTTCACCCTTGCTGCATTGTTAATTTTCAGATTTCTGACACTGCGGTGTTACTGGCTGACAACAGCACCCAGCTTTGGGATTCCACTGCGGGCTGAAGACCAGCCGCCTGCTAAGAATCCTCCATGCCTTCAGCACCAGGTTGGTACTGCTGAGCCATCCAACTTCACTGACTGAGCAACTACTGGGCTCTGGTCCTCGCTGGTCTGAGATAGCTGTTGTCAGACTATCTACACAGCATGATGTAAGCCAATCTAACAAATCCCACTTTCATATATATTAATTCTATTGGTTCTGTCTTCTGGAGAATCTTAACACAGGGAGACCATGGTGTCAACCTATACCTTTAAGTAGGCTCTATGTAATTCCTTAAAGTCT
This sequence comes from Apodemus sylvaticus, assembly GCF_947179515.1. Classification (NCBI taxonomy): domain Eukaryota; kingdom Metazoa; phylum Chordata; class Mammalia; order Rodentia; family Muridae; genus Apodemus; species Apodemus sylvaticus. The sequence goes on from NC_067480.1 coordinate 78,213,865, forward strand.
CTAGATTAAATGGCTTTCCTGAGGGAAGTTTCCTATCCAGGTGACAGGCCTGTTTAGAATGAACTCATATGCAATAGTGAGGGTCTTGGTAAATTTTTATTATCAACTTAACACAACCTAGAGACACCTAGGAAGAGGGACCTCAGTTGAAAAATTACCTTGATCAAATTACCCATGGCCTTGTCTGTGATTACTTGATTGATGATTAATGTGGGAGGACCCAGCCCACTGTGGGCGGCTCTGTTCCTAGGTAGGTAGGTAGGCCTGAGAGCGAGCTACTAAGCAGCACTCTCTCTGGCTTCTGCTTCAGTTCCTGTCCTAATTTCCCTCAGTGACAAACTGTGACCTGGGAATATCAGCCAAACAATTTGATGATTCAGTGTTTTTTAAGGTTTGTGATTTCTTATAATACTTATCCCTGGTGTCTTCTCTCCTCGTGGGTCTGAGAATTATAATCGAGAGCTTGCTCTCTGTCACCTATGTCTCCCATGGATCTGGTTTAATGTGTGTTTGCTTCTGTCAGGCTGCTCTAGTTCCTCTAAACATGGGCTTAACGTGAACCATGAATCTGCAAGGACTGGCTGCCTTATTTGGCTCATTTCTGGCTCTCGGTGCCTGTTTCTGTGTTTTCTGCCATCCTAGGTACTTGGAGGAACATTTGCTCCAAGTCCGATACTGGTTCCCATACCTTGGGAGGCAAATGTTCACAGCATTTACTTGAATCACTTTTCCTCAAGTACTTGCTTTCTTACCAGAAGTACAAGGCAGCCTCAGGACCTGAAGAGGAAAAGAGATTCCTGGAAATGCAGGAGCAAAGATGAAAGAGAAGGTGGAAGCTGGGGTCGGCTAAGAGGTAAGTCCCGTCTCGCTCACAAATATCTCATTGGTCAAAGGCAGAGCTGAACGAAAGATCACCCGCCTCATCCGGCTGTGAACACGGAGCAAGGTTACAGGGTAAAGGGCGGGAACAGAGTGGGGTAAGGACTTGAGTTTGAGGATGCATTTGCCACAGCCTGTGCACCGGGTCCCTTACTGAGAGAGGTACCCCAGGCTACTAGTTGAATGGCCCCTCAGGATGTTTAGACTGGAAAATGGAGAGACCCCCTTCCCTCCTTGCTCAGTCCTGTGTGGGCTTTAGCTGCAGAGTATTTCTGAGGTGTCCTCTCATCACCACCCCTCCCCTGGTGAAAACTGGTTGCAGAGGGCTCAGTCAGCAAAGTTCTTGACTCACACGCCTGAGGATCTGAGCTTGCACCTCCAGCACCCATTTAGAAAGTTGAGCGCAGTGATGCATGTTTGCAGTCCCAGAGATGGTGAGATGGAGGACTGGATGGCAGGAGTCCCAGATGCGTGTGAACCAGCTAGCCTGGCCTGTTAGGTAAAGTTCACGGCTGCTGAAAGACACCGTCTCAAATAAGGTGAAAAGAGGCATGGAACAGACGTCTGAAGCTCTCCTTCATCCCCCACGCATGCGCCATGCACGCATGCACTGACACCTATCCATGTATCCACGCACCCAAACTCTCACAGAACCGCCTGGGACACAGCACTGATGTCTAGAGACCACCTAAGAAGGGCATCACCCAGATGGTGCCAAGCCTGCAGTCAGCAAGCTCCCCTGGACAGCCAGCTGTCGGGTATCTGGGCACGCTGCTGAAGTTCAGCTGACTAAAGAATTCAGCACGGTTTCTCTTTTGCATTAGCAGAGGCCATGTTAAATAGATGACTATAGAGTTTCTATCCACTCTCTTGTCAATACATAAATCATAAGAAAGCATAAATCAGAGTCCCGCAGTTGAGGGACTGTTCAGCCACGCTACAAAAGCTCAAGGTTAAGGGCCAGGCTGTCCACTTGCCGTCCGCGTTCAGCTGCACACACACAGGCTGGGTGCACCTTGACTCTGCAAGCATGAAAACTAGCAGTGCAAAGAACAGGCCTAGGTCACGAGTAGCCAGAGGAAGAAGGGAAGACCTGAAGGCCTGTCTTTCAGACCCCTCTGGAGGGTCCATTTGTCAGGCCTGTCACAGGATCAGGGATAGAAATCTGACTCAGAGTACTGTAAACACAGGGAGAGATTACAACAAATGCTGCTCTTCCGAGTGTGGATCTGAAATGTACCCCAGAGACTCCTGCATCCGCCTGCATGATGCCTGCATTGGCAAGTTTCAGGGGTGGGCATAGGAAGTGGAGGTGGGTCACTGCGGATCCCTTGGTGACTGGAGAGATGACCACAAGCAGACACCCAGCCAGTAGGAGACCTGTCTGAGAAGAGTGGAGAGGATGGAATACGTACTGTGAATACGGCTCTCACGTCCAGCCCAGCCAGTGGGCCCTTCTGCTATGCTGGTGATGGTCTCGAGTCTCTGAGACTATTCTCCAAAATGGTACCTGATCCTCAGAGATCTGAGAGTATGAACTGTCTGGACACGAGAGAGATCTTTATGCAATGCCTCTACCTAGTTGTACAATTCAACTGGGCCTCGTTCAAAGGAAGCAGCGGATGGCAGCAGGGGCCTGGGATCCCCTCAGAAAAGCTATGCAGAATGAGGATGTCTACATCCTGAAAGTTTCTGTTTTATCATGTGGGGGAAGAAATGGGTGTAGAGGGGAATCTTATGGGAAAGTGGGGGACAAAAGCGGGCAGGTTGGAGCAGTCAAGGATACCACAAGACCCACAGAGTCAACTAACCTGGGACCATGGGGGCTCACAGAGCCTGGGTCACCAGCCAGAGGACACACAGGAGCTGGACCTAGACCCTCTACACATCTGTAGCAAATTTGCAGCTTGGTGTTCACGTGGGTCGCATAACAAGAGGGTCAGGGGCTGTCTCAGTCTCTGCTCCTGGCCATTGCATCCCCTGCCCCTACTTAGATGCCCCAGGGTAGGGTGGTACCCAAGGCGACTCCCCATCTCTAAGAAGAAGGGGAGGGGACCATAGGGGAGGTAGAAGGAGTAGAACTGGGAGGAGAAGAGGGAGGGGGTTGTGAGCGGGACATAAAGTGAATTAAGAAAAAGGAGAAATGGGGGGGGGCAGCTGATTCTGAGGCTGGAGAGATGGCTCATCTGGTAAAGCACTTGCCTCACAAGCACAAGGACCGATCCAATAAGCAGAACACAGGGGGAAAGGCAGATGTGGCAGCAGATGGCTGTCATCTCACTGCTGGGGAGGCAGAGTCAGTATGTTCACTAGACAGACAGCCTAGCCCTGTTGGGTGCGATCCAGGCTAGTGAGGGAGAATCTGCCACAAAAACAAAAACAAAAACAAAAACAAAAACAAAAAAACCCGCATCCATTGGGCATCACATTCCAAATGAATGGTATCACACACACACACACACACACACACACACACACACACACACACACACATTCCTAATCAATGGCATCACAGACAGACAGACAGACAGACAGACACACACACACACACACACACACATTCCTAATCAATGGCATCACAGACAGACAGACAGACAGACAGACTCACACACACACACACATTCCAGTGCTAAAGTGGGTGCTGCCACAGTAAGGTGCTGTGCCCCCCTCCAGTGACCCACAACCTCCTCAGGCCCACAAGTTTTCCTAACCAGGGTTCAGCAGAGTCACACCCAGTACCTCTGCCATTTCGTGTCCGGTGTGTTCCCCATGTGTGTGCACTTGGAGAAGCAAAGCTATCTCTAAGCTTCTGCTCAGCCAGCACCTTGTGGTTCACAGCTGGATCTCAACTCCAAGACAGATATTTAGCCAGGTGTGAGAAGTCTCTTGGGACAGAGAAAGATTGATCAGTGAGTGTCAGAAGGTTTAGGGGGGGACTCTGCCTGGGTACTCAAAGTGTTCCCAGGGGAGCAGCACTGAAGCTGGGTATCAGAGTTGAGTCAAGGTACACCAGGCAGAGAGTGCATGGGTGCAGCTCAGAAGCATGGGGTAGTCGTGGCAATGAGGGACCTGTGGGTCAGGCTGAGCAGTTTGGCTTTATCTAGGGTGGCATCCTCAGTGAGAGTGATACACTGTTCCTAGGCTCTCGGCCCTCCCAGGATTGGAGCAGTAGGAAGCTGAGCACCCAGATCCCACTCCTTGGAGTCTGGCTTCCCGTCAGTGGCTGGAGCCTTGTACATCAACCCGCAAGGCCCAGATGGGCTTAATGTGAGTTTAGCCCTTTAGTGGTAACACATTCTTGCAAGTATTTCTGGAACCTTCTGTGCAGTGTCCTCTGAACATAGGATATGATTTGTTTCTACAGGAGAGGGAGACTGGGAAAACCAGGCTGAGGGATGGGAGCTGTCTGTGTAGAGAGGAGGTTGGAAGGAGTGAGGGGAAGCAGGGCCAGAGTTCACCTCTGGGCCTGAGTCCAAAGTGAGGTGGGTGTGTGATTGACATAGGAGCGTGGCCATCTGGAGACCAAGCAGGGGGTCGGCACATCTCCAGGATGGGAGACACCATTTCTCTTTATATTTATTTCTGAAGCTAATTTAAGCTTCCTGTATTATGTTTGCAGGCATTGATGCCTGGTAGGGCTTCCTCTTCATGAGGAAGGGATGAAAGCACTTGGAGACACAGCTCCCTTGGGAGAGTGATTGTCTAACATGCTAGAAGCCCTGTGTTCCATCTCCAACACCACATACACTGAGCCTGGTTGTTTGTATACCTGCTTATCTTCCTGGTACTGGGGAACCAGGGGCTTGAAGGTCAGAAGTCCAAGTGTGTCCTCATCTATGTAGGGAGTTTGAGGGCAGCCTGGGCTGCATGAGATCCTGTCCCTAAAACAAACAAGTAAATGAACAAACAAACAAACGAATGAATGAATGAATGAATGAATGAATGACACTGCCCTTGTGTTCTAAATGTTGACTGCAGTTCCCTAGACAGCCAGAAGCAGCAGGCATCTGTGATCTTAGTCCTACTGGATTGAACCACAAGGGGGCAGTTTTCCAAACAGGGGCCTGGGCTTTGGGAAGGATAAAGCACCCTAGGGAACCAGCAAGAGAGGACTGAGTAGGATGGGATGAAGAGGTAGAGGGGTTAGAGGGGTGTTGGGGTGGCAGGATGGTGGGATGGCAGGGTGGTGGGATGGCAGGGTGGTGGGATGGCAGGTGGGTGGGATGGCAGGGTGGTGGGATGGCAGGTGGGTGGTGGTGGCAGGGTTTCCAGAGGGGAATGGGAAAGAAGTGAGCACTGTTCATTTTCATCTTTTCTTTCCATCAGAGCTGTTTTAAAACTGCTCCAACCTGCCCAACATAACTTTATTGGGATTTTTATTTTCTTTGCAGAGTAGCAGCGTTCCTGGAGCCAGCCGAGTGAATGGTGGCAGCTGCAATGGGTAGGGGATGGTGGGGCAGGTGGCCTTGGGGACAGAGGTGAAAGAGCCAGGCCTTGCTATGCTTTTCTGTTGGTGTCCTTCCCCTTCCCAAGAGGGCTCCTCTGGAAGGTGCGAGTGAGTGACTAAGTGGACAATGACTCTCTTGAGGCCTTAACATGCAAGAATGTAAGGTCCAGCAACTAGTGACCTGTGAAGGAAAAAAACTACTAGTTTATATTAATAAAGTTCCACAAGTTGCAACTGGTGACTCATTGGGTGGGGGAAATGGGGGTGAGAATGGGTCAGAGCCAGAACTGGGTCCCAGGTGGGCTAGGGATAGATAACTCTTTTTGTGGCTGCATGCATTCATGCATGGGAGTGGCTGCATGTATTCTTGCATGGGAGTGGCTGCATGTATTCTTGCATGGGAGTGGCTGCATGTATTCTTGCATGGGAGTGGCTGCATGTGCTTGTGGGTCTGCATGCACCTGGTGCCCATGGGTCAACATTTTTTGAGACAGAAGTTTTCACTGGCCTGCAGCTCTCTGATTGGCTAGACTTACTGGCCAATACGCTCCAGGGATCCTAATGCCCCCACCCATTGCCCTCCAAGCCCTGAGGTCACAGGCACCAATCATTGTACTCAGTTACTTTTACATGGGTGTCGTGGATTATACTCAGGTCTTCACACTTGCTAAGTGAGCATGTTGCTGACAGAGCCATCTCCTCACACCCTGCAAGTTCCCAGGTATGACTGAAGCAAGTGGGGGGTCTTCCATTTTGGACCAAGGCATCTATATTCCCATCTCTCTTCCCCAAATGTCTGCACATGCGCATGTATAAATGCCCCCAGGCGTACACCGTATAGTGCATACCCTCACCCTGGAGACTCCCTCCTGCCACCCTCGGCTCTTCTCTCAACAGACAGAGCTGCACCCAGCGACCCTGACTTGCCTTCAGTCTTACAAACAAATGAGCTCAGCTTTGACACCATTGCCAGGGCAAATCCGTCCCAATTCCCGTCTGATTTGCAGAGGAAATGGGCTCATTCATTATGGATGGCAAGCACTTGGCTGTATCCCCCTGAGGATTAGAAGAACCATTTTCAGGGACACTTTTCTTAAACAAAGGTCAGGCCTGCAGGAGAAAGGCTAAGATGTCTCCCGTTCTTCAACCTCAACATCCTAGCTTATATCATTTGGTTGACCGCAGGGACAAGCTCAGAGCCTGTGGGCATCCTCCCTTGGGTAGATCTGCTTCAGCCATGCCTTCTTGGTTGCTAGGGAGAAGGACAAAGTAACTAAGGGTGCAGAGGCTTTGATTCTCCAGATCCGTGAGCACAGCTTTGGGGTTTCAATCAACTCTCTGATCACTCTCCCTGTTCAACAACTTACAACCTGTGTGCTCTTGGGACTTAGTTCAATGTGCAAATTTATATGGGAAAGATTCACTCTATAAAACATGTACAGGATGAGGACTGTGCTCCTTGGAGACAGACCTGACTTTTCAGTTATTTAAGGCATTTTATTTATTTATTTGTGTGTACACACACATGCATAAATGTGAGGGTGTGTGTTTGTGTGTGTGTGTACTTTTACAGGTTGCATGTGCCAAGGTATGCCTGGGCTATGGGGGTTGTTGGTTCTTCTACTATGTGAGTCCTGGGCATCACACTGAGGTCATCAGGCTTACCTACAAATTTGTCTACACAGCGAGCTTTTTCACTGGTTCACTTTGCAATTCTTCCCACTCCCGTATTGTCAGGGATTGTGGTTCTGTGTCTCTTCTTCACCGTTGGGTGTCAGAACCCCAGTCAGAGGGGCAAAACATGGAGGCAAGAGGCTGTGCTCCTTTCTCCCCATCGGGATGCACACACCACTCAGAGGAGTCGAAAGATAGGGGTCTCAGCCCATGATTCTCCAGGTGAGAAGCAGTGCGGGCTGGGACAGACTCTGTGGTTCTCAATCTCCTGTGCACCCAGATGTTTCTGGAAACTGGGCAGGCCTGAGATGAGGGCTGGGTATGGATCTGGCTTAGCTCAGAGTGAGTGCCAGGAGTGAGGGCGGGAGGCTTCTGTGGGAGACTTAGATGTGGTTCCATATGACATGAGAGAGATGAGAGAGACGGTCCTTGCTTGTCTAAACTGTTTATTTATGGTGGAAAAGAAGGCCTCCCATTGGCCTAGTCCCAAGGACAAGGGAATTGGTAGCTTAGAAATGTGCTTGATTAAATTTTTACTGAATTGTTTTAAAAAGGTTCAAGTGTGTAAAGTTATCAGAGAGAGAGACAGAGACAGAGACAGAGAGAGACAGAGACAGAGACAGAGACAGACAGATAAGTCATCAGAGCCAAGTTCTCTTTGGGGAAGGGACTTCAAAGGCAGAACATTGTATTAATTATTGATTTCTTTGGTGCTTTGGCAGGAATGGTACCATTCTATTTGAGTTCAGAAAGTAACAATCTCATTCCCACCGTCAGATTCCCCCAAGTTTGGGCCAGTAAGATGGCTCAGTGAATAATGCCACCGAAGCAGGCACCCTGAATTCAATATCTGGAACCTGCATGGTGTAAGGAGAAAACAGACTCCTCCCAGTTGTCCTCTGACCTCCACATATTCACCATGGCATTCAAATGTGCACACACACTCTCACACACACACACACACACACGTACTCCTTTGTTCCTAAGCAGCTGAGCATGGAGCTGATAAACTGAGACCTGGGCTCTGGACTCATCCAGAAAGGACATCTTTGTTTGTTTGTTGCTGTTGTTTTTAATTTTTTAATGACAAAATCAAAAATATACCTAAAAACAAAGCTTCTAGAAAAACCATTTGTTCTTTCTTGTCTTGTATCGGTTCTCAAACTTGGCCTTGTCCTCCCGCCTGGCCTTGCGTTTCAAAGCTGGGTCCCTGAACACATCCTTTTTTTTTCCTTGTTGTTTCCAACACATCCTTGTTGACAACAGTCTTGTCCAAGGGGATATCTACAGAGGACCTTGTGGGCATGAGGTGGTTGGAGTTATAAACTTTCACAAAGTTTGATCCTAGATCGCTTGGGGATTTTCTTCTTACCCATGGCAGCTGTCACTTTTCGGGGATATCGGTCAATTCCTGCCACCAGGGCATGATTGTAAGGACGGTCCGAGGTGCCATCGTCAATGTTCTTCTCGATGACAGCTTTGTGTCCGGAGCAACGTCCAGCCAGGACTGGCACCGCTTTCCGGGTTTCATGAAATTGCCCTTTCAACAGCAAGAAGCCAGTAACCAGGAGAAAGGACAGAAGGACACTTCCCCAGGAAGGGCACCTTGCCTAGCCTTCTGTCAATGGTTTGTAGGCTGACTTGTTAGTCTGTTATTTAAAACACTACCTCACACGGTCCTCATGTTCAGCCAGGGTGGGGTGCTTTGCATATCTACACTTGTGATCCTCTGCAAGCAGACTCAGTCCTGAAGCCCCGGTGTCTGGGCCTTGCCTCTGCAGGGGAAGTGGTTGGGTTGGTGTGGAATTTAATCACCTCCTTAGAAGTAGAGCCCAGCTCCCCAGGGGCCGCTTGTTCACCCAGTGTGAGGCCAGCAGGTTTATTTATGGTTTCTGACTTTATTTATTTCTCCCTCAGCAGAACTGTTCTTCTGCATGCAGCGAATGCCTTGTCTGCTTGTGTGGCAGAGGATGCCCTGAGTGAGCCAATTCAGAGCCGGTAGCCTGGCTTGGATGGATGGCAGAGGGCTCCTGTCATGCTAGCTGAGAAGCCTTGCCTTCCTGGGTGATTTGTGGGGTACTGCAGAGACCGTCTGCACCAAAGCCTCTCCCATGCGTTTCCCTGTCTCAGGGCTGGGAGTGGATGAGGTTCAAAGGCCTGTGCTCCCGAGGGACCCTCTTCTGCGGTTTCAGCTCTACCTGTTTGGCCATCTGCCTCAGAACAAACCTCAGAGGGCTGCTGGGAAAGCTTGTCCTGACGGGCCGTGGGGAGGGCACAAAGGACAGCTGGGATGAAACTGTCATTTCTACTTGAATCTAGATGAAGCCATGCTTTCAAAAAATAGGTGGTCTCATATAGCCCAAGCTGGCCTCAAATTCATTATCTAGGCTAGGTAGCTGAAGTTGACCTTGAACTTGTGACCTTCTGTCTCTGCCTTCAGGGTGCTGGGATTGAGTATAGGCATGCATCGCCACATCTGGTTTATGCAGAGCTAGAAATGAAAGCTTAAGGCATTATGTATGCAAGGCACACACACTATTAACTGACCCCACCCCCACCCCCAGATGCTGTTGAAGCACAGTTGCTATGGGCTACAAGTATTTCTCCCAGGAACCATCAGGCTCTTGTTCTCCCACAGGTCCCTTGGCAGCCTGCCCCTGGTGTCCACTTTCCTGCTTGGGATTGTGACCTTAATGGAAAAACCATGGCTGCCTTAATGGTGGCAGTCCAGCTGCTGTAAGGGAGGAAGGGAAGCAAATGACTCTTGTCCCCTGACACTCATCCACCCCCATCCCCACCCTCCCCCTGTGGATGAGGGAACAAGAAGTTGGGTGGGAAACCTGAAACCAGTTCAGAGCATCTTAGTCGGGTTGTCCTGGGCATCATAAGGAAAAAACAACCATTGTTCAGAACACAAGGCAAAACTTCTGCAAGTTAAGCCCATGCCTCTCACATCCAGGAAGAAGAGAGAAGACCCACGGGGGACTCGGAAGAATGAGAGAAGGGCCAGCCTGTTCCGTGCTGGGATGGGACCCAGAAAGGAGAAAACCAGGCATGCAAGGCAGGGTTCCAGCATCCTACAAGCACTTGGCCTTCTCCAGGAAGCTAATTTTAGATGTCACATTTAAGAAGGATTTGGAGGTTCTGGAGGGGAGCCAGAGCCTATAAGAAAAATGATGAAAGGTTTTTTTTTAAAAAAAAAAAATTTAAAAGTATAGGAAAAGCCCAGGGGATGTGGGAGTCGAGTGGGCGGAAGGAGATGAGAGAATACTCACAGTTCTCTAGTTTGATGCAGGGATAGAACTAGGGGACATGGGTTTACATTGCAGCAAGAAAACATGAAGTTAGACTGTAGGGAGTAAACTGTGGTTGAACGGGGTTTCACTGGAGGTCTGGACCTTCTGTAGTCCTATCAGAGGCCAGGCGCTAGACAACTAGAGAAGGTGTAGCCTTGGAAATAGTGCAAAGGGAAAGGGGCACCATCAGCCAGATGAGGCAGGATCATCAGCCAGATGAGGCAGGAGAGGGTAGCCAGGTCTGCCTGTGCGGTAAAGTTCTGTTTAATTGAAAAAAAGATAGTGTGTGTGTGTGTGTGTGTGTGTGTGTGTGTGTGTGTGTCTGTGTGTCTGTGTGTGTGTGTGTGTGTGAGAGAGAGAGAGAGAGACAGAGAGAGAGAGAGAGAGAGAGACAGAGAGAGAGAGAGACAGAGAGACAGAGAGAGTGAGAGAGAGAGAGAAGGGGGTTTAGGGATACGTGATCCCCTAAGAGCTGCCCAATATGGATGCTGGGAGCTAAGCTCAGTTCTTTTAAAATAAGAGTACACGCTCTGATGTCTCCATCCCCTTCACAGGTTTGTTTGTTTGTTTGTTTGTTTGTTTGTTTGTTTGTTAAATAAAAGTAAGCCTGGGTGACTTCTGTGGTCTGAAGGTTCCGTCATCAGCACTCATGCGCAAAGAGTCAGGCTTTGGAATCTGGTGTCGATGTCTTGATCCCTCAGGAAGCATCACATGTGAGAGAAAGTTCTAGCACAGAGGAAGGACTGGAAAGGCCATGGAGGGTCAGGGAGCTAGCCCAATCCAATGCATGCCTTCCTTCACAAGAGAGTTTCCAGGGCTCATTTCCCATATCTGACCACCAGAGGGAGAGGGAAAGTCTAGGGTTCATGGGCCAGGGCCATGGTGGGGTCCAGGCCAATAGGTGCAAGGAAGAAGGAGAGACACAAGCTTCCTGTCTCCTGAGCTGGGAGGGAAATGGAGGCACGCAGACTTCCTGCTATTCGGAGGGGAGAGATGGGAGGAGGTAGCATCGAGGTACAGGGACGCTGAAGTGAGTCGCCCCATGTGAGGTTTTGTGGGAAGGCTTTCTGAGTTTCAGTCCTCATGCACCTGCCTGGACTGAACGTCCCTACCCTCTCTGGACCTCTGCCTCTTACACAGTGTAAGCAATCAGACTCCTACACGACTCCACTAATGACCCTGCACTCTGGGAATTCTGCATCCCTCCTCCAGCCCAAGAAGGCTCCCACTACAGGCCACAGCCCAAAGAGCTGGGCCTACCCTCAGAGGACATGGCTTCAGGGTTTCCTTCAGTTCCCACACATCCACAGGGAAGTTCATTTACAGCTGATATCTTGTCCCCTTTCCCAGCCCAAACACTCAGGCTTGTTCCTGGGATGTTCCTGTGCCTCCCTGGGATACTGATGTCACCCTGCCCCTGGTCACTAGAGGGCGCTAAGACCTCACTGCCACCCTTCTTTAATGTAGATGGAAAGGAGTCAAGTGGGGAAATCGCTGCAGGCTTCACAGGGTCACTAGCCAAAGGGTAGATGAAAATACATGCCCAGGAGGCTGTGCACATAGCTACACTGGTAAAGGGCTTGCCTAGCATGCACAGGGCCTGGGTCCTGTCCCTGCACTGCCTAAGCCTGAAGGAGTGGACCACAGCTGCAATCCCAGCACTCCAGAGGAAGAGGCAGGAAGCTCAGAAGTTCAAAGTAATTTTCAGCAACATAAGAAAATTGGAAATCAACCTGAGTCACACATGTCCCTGAATCAAACAAACATAGAACTATAAACTGTGATAGAACCGTCCATTAGAAACCTATGGCCTATAGGAAAGGATAGAATAGAAGGTGGGACATTCGGGAGGCAGAAAGAATTCTGGGATAGAACCAAGCGCTGGAGGGTACCCCAGAAAGATGTGCTGAAATGGACCCGTGGTACCTGAGCATAGGTAACCAACCATGTGGCAGAATGTAGGTTAAAATCAATGGGCTATTTATAGTTATGATCTGGTAAGAGAAAAGCCTAGCTATACGGCCAACGTATTTGTAAATATATTTTGAGACTTATTTTGGGGAGCATGGGACTGGAGGAAGCTCCGGACCCAACTTCTACATAGAATACGTTGCAGGTGTTGACTGGGATTGAGACGGGAGTGGGGCCTCTGGGTGCCATCCTATCCATTCCCCTCTCCTGGGCACCTGCTGTGCATTCAGTAGGGGGTCTCAGTGTGTTCTAGAAAGTTCCTGGAGAGTGAGCTGCAAGTGGGCAGAGGTCTGAAGACTTGGAGGAAGGCGGCTTTCAGATCAGACTTCGCAGGGAGTGACCGGAGCTCCTCAGAGTGGTCCTTGTCAGGGCTCCAGGCTCTGTGCCTCTCTTTTGTCAGTCTGAGGAAGGCTGGTAGGAGTCTGGAGCATCCCTTAGCCTACCCTCAGCTGTCACTCGCTGGATTCTACTGCTGTACCGGGATGTCCTCCATCATTCAGGTCATTAACACTACAGAGAGCATCCTTCCTGAAGTTCTGTGTTTCTATGAGCATGTGTACATGTATGTGGGTGTATCTGTACATATGTCCATGTATGTTTTCATATGCATGGTAGAAGCCAGAGGTGGACAAGAGTGTCTTCCTTAATCTCTCTCCACCCTACTTTTTGAGACAGGGCTGCTCACCAAACCTACAGCTCACCCATTCAGCTAGAGCAGCTAAGGAGCAAACCCCAGGGATCCTGTCTCTGCCCCCTTTTGCTGGGATCACAAGCATGTGCTGCCACATCTGGCTTTTACACAGGCACTGGGGCTCAAATTCAGGTCCTCATGTTTGCACGGTGAATGATCTATCCACGGAGCCATCTTCCCAGCCCCATCTGTGTCAGGGGCATCCATGGATGCCGGGGTCCCAGCACAGTAAGTAGAAATCTGAGCTGACGCCCTTGCCTTCAGACCTTGGGTCCTATGGCCTGGGTCGGTGTGAGAAGAAAGACTGCGCTGAAGCTCCCAGCAACCTACTGCGATCTGTCAGGCCGGCACTTGCCACCTTCAAACAGAGACTTTCTAAAAATGGCATTTTTTCCATTACCAGGGTAATACATGCTCATTATTTTCAAACTCAAACAATAGAAAAATTTACAACACCAAAAGGGCCAGGGAGAATATCTCATCCTATCTCCTTCTCCCTGAGATAACTGTTGGTAACAATGTGACAGAGATTTTTTTAACCTTCCCAGGAGTTTGCAAATATAGACGATTGTACCTTTTAAAAGACGGAATTAGGCTTTTCTGGGATTTGCTTCCCTCACTTGGCACTCGGTCAGGAACAGCCTTTGATGTTCGCCCGATCCACATGGTGAGTACTGGCTATCCCACAGGCTGCCCTGGAAACCAGGATCTGCAAAGCATGCTGCCCCAGGTCCCTTGACCCCCCGGGGACTGCTGGGAGCTGGGGTGCCCGGCACAGCTACCCAGGTCCATGCCCGCCCACACACTCCTGCTCTTTCCCTCCCAGCAGCGTTCTCTCTACCCTCAGCCTCCGGAACTTTAAGGGATGGATTTCCGTATCATTTCTAATACATCAGGGAAATCCCAGCAAGACACATCACTGGAGCCTTTCTGCTGTTTTTCCTGTGAGCTGATAAAGTTCTGTCAGTTGAAAATCAAGGCTCATCCCTCTCATATCCGCATGTTCTCTTTTCCAGGAAGGAGGCTCTGGTCCTTAGCAGCAGCTCTGTGGGGGTGGATGGGGGAGGGGACGGCGGCAGGGAACCTGCTGACCCAAGAGTCTCCAGAAATAGTTGAGCATCTGGGCTGGGGGTGGCAGATGCCATACAGGGATTCAAACATCACCATCCCTTGACCTTTCCCCAGGCAACATGTGGTCCAGGACCACAGCCCCAGCATCCTCAGAGGCCTGATGGAAAAACACAGGATTCTGGGCCCACAGCGCTAGGATTGAGAATCTGCATTTTAACAAGCTCCTTTGGGAGTTCCTCTAAAGCCAGCCCCTGGCTTCTGTACTAGAGGCTCTGTTGGTTTGTGTGCTATTAGAGACCTAAGAAAGCTAGCAGTCACAGGTGCCAGGCAACACTGGGAAGAGAGCTTAACTTGTTTTCACTTAACTGGTCCTCCCTGTGGGAGGGGAGGGGACGAACCTGTTATCCTGGTGGTTTCAAAGATGAAGTGACAGATGCAGGAGTTACTGGACTGGCCAGAGATCATATGATAACCCTCAAGGAAGCAAACCTAGGTGTGTCTGTGTGTGCTAGAGTGTTTGGGGGTACAAGGGTGTTTGCATGTTTTTGGTCTCTTGTTTTTGTTTCCATATTTACTTTTGTTTTTGAGACAGTTTCCCTCATAGACCTGGAACTTGCTGATTTAACCTAGACTGGCTGACCAGCAAGCTGGGGGGGGGGGATCCCCTAGTGTGCCTCCCCAGTGCTGAGATTGCAAGTTTGAACGCCCCCAGCACCCCCCCCCCAGCTCTTCTTCCATGGATTCTGAGGGGTGAGCCCACCCATTAGAGTTTTTGCCTTAAAGTGTTTGCACAACAAGCACTTTGAGGGCTGAGCCACCTCACCCCCCCCCCCCCAACCTCCCCTCTCCACTCAGGATCTGACAGCCAGCCTATGATGCCTCTGGTTTCAGATCCCAGGACTAGGGCCCGAGATACACATTTTACACACCAAAGCAGACCAGGTTCTCCTAGCATCCCACAGTCTCTACCTAGCATACCCTCAACCTTGAACTTTCCACCGGGGGCTGGGCTGTCCTATCCCCAGAGGTGAGGTGCTGCCCTATATAATCCAGACATCCCCCTCCCCTCTCTCTCCCCTCCCCTCCAATCCCCTTCTGCCTCCCCCCCTCTTCCTCCTCCTTCTCCCCCCTCCTCTCTGTGCACACACCTCATGCAAGCACACTTTCTTTCTCGCTTTCTCTCTCTCTTTCTCTTCCCCCTCTACTCTCTCTTCCCACAGCCACTTCCTTGGGCTCCCTCCTGTGGCCAGTGAACTCACCTGAGAGCCACTCCCCAATACACCTGAGTTTAAATCATCCAATCTGGCGTGACTTGGTTCATTTCACTGGCGGAAAAATAACTTTTCAGTGCCTGTGAGAAAATGCCCTGGCCTGGGCAGAGATGTTCTAACAGGCGTCTCCACAGACTCTGCCAACTGCACCCTGCTGACCTGCTGTGCTTTCTGCTCTCACTCCCTTCTCCAGCACTTACACAGCCAGGAGCCCTTGACAGTGGAGATGGGAGTCCAAGCCCGAACAGCAGCCCACCATGTAGACAAACGCCTGATCGTTCCTCACCTTCCTTGATCTTCCCAAGAATCAGGAGCGACAACTAATGTCTACTATCCCCACCAGATACAGGAGCCCAGAGACTCCAAGCAACTTAACCAAGGTCACACAGTGCAGGTGCCCCCTTTTCTCCCTTTGTACTCCCTTGTCTAGAAGGTTCCACCCCATTCTCTTTGCCCTCCTCTGTGTGTATTTCTGCAGCTCTGTGGGGACACCAGGGCCCTGACAGAGCCCCAGCCTCTCTTCTAGGCTGTCTCCTGCTTCTAGCAATTATAAATCACAGCATTTTTTCTTTACTCGGGCCTGATGTTTAATTCATCACTCTGCTGCTGCTTTAATGCAGAACATTTATTTGGTGGAATAGCTTTGTTTTGCCTCCCAAGCCTCAGCCTCCCATTTAATATTCCCTTTCCATTGAGAAGGGGGCTTGCTGTCAGCCTCCAGGACTTTTCTCTGCTTCTAAGAATGTCTGGGCCTGCCATCAGGGTGTTGGGGGGCGGGGCATCTTCTTCTGTGTCACAAAGGCAGAGCACTGACACAGCAAAGGCAGAGCTCTTTTGCTGGGCTCCCTTTCCCTGACACCACATGCTGTCCCAGGCATGCTTCTTGTCCTCTGGCTTCCTTACCCCTCAGCTGGGAACCTGTCCCCCCCCCCCCCATCGACCCTCTGGAGGAGCCAGCCGCAGGATCCATATCACAGAAGAAGCATCTCTTGTCCAGAGGCTAGAACGGCCTGGAGTAGGAGTGGGGAGGGCATGTTTCTTAGAGTTTTGACCTGATACCACCAAACACATCTTAGATGAGCCTAGAACTTTGAACTTTACTCTGAATGCTGTTTGAGAACCCCAGTTTCCTGAAATAGGCCTCCAATGCTGTTTCCATTGTCTGGACTACAGCACAGTTAAAGTCAAGAAAGGTTACCATGTATCTGCAGGACTCTGTCTTTCCTGACATTGGACCTCAGCTGCCATGAGATAAACCTAAACCCTCTCTAGTCTTTCCACAGGATGATACCATGTAGAGAACACAAACTTCCCTTAAGGAAGGTTTGTTCCTTTGCCTTTTTTTTTTTTTTTTGCTTTGGGGTGCATATATTTACAAAGCCTCAAACTCCATGTATTACACAAAGCACATGCAGGGAAGGAAGGGGTCTTTCCAGGAACACTGCCCTGCAGCATGATTGGAAAGAACCTCCCTTTCCTCTACTCTGTGATGGTTTCAACTGGAAATGCCTCTATCAGTTCATGTTAAATACCTGTCCCTTAACTTGTGGCACTATTTTAGGAAAAAAGTATAAAGGTTTTAGGAGGCCTTTTGCCCAGCTACTGTCAGCCTGATGTGATACGAGGAGCCTCCACTATCTACTCCTAACAATGTAAACTCTTCCATGCCTTCCCCACCGTGATGGACTGAAACTGTGGCCCAAACTAAAGCTGTCTCCCCTTAAGTTGTTTGCATCATGTCTCTATGATGTGATTGGTACCAAGAGTGGGGTCATTGCTGTGATAAATATAACCACCTAGCCCTTGGAACTGATTTGCAGATGGAATGTAGAAAATCTGTGGATTGGGAGGAGTTGGCTGTGCTAGAGTATAGACAGAGATTAATGGATACCTCTGGTGGGACCAATAGAATGTGGGCAGTAAGGCTGTGTTCATAAGGTTTTGGGAAGAGAATAAAGACTCTGTTGGCAATTAACAGAGGCTGCTCATGTCATGTTCTAGAAAAGCATCTGTCTACATCTTGACCAAAACTTTGAGTGAGGCTCAATGAAGAAGTATTTATTTATGGAGGAAAATTTCAGAGTAAAGCCTCAAAACCGTAGCTTGGTTTCTGTAGGTTGCTTTTAGTCAGATTTACAGTGAGAATTGAAGTAAAATGTGAAGCAAAAGGCTTTGAAACACATGAATGTGCTTACAGCCATTGGCAAAGCAAGTGTGGACAAAGTCGCTATAATTGCTTTTAAAAAGATTTAACAACATTAAAGAGAATCCGCATAGCCTGGAGAAATGACTTCATATGTTCCCCAGAAAACCCTTTGTATGAGAGTGTCTTCAGGTAGCTTGGGGAACCCACCCCTAGTTGGTTCTGACTGGTAAATAAAGATGCCAACAGCCAATAGCTGGGGAGGACAGACAGAGGTGGGATTTTAGGATTCCAGAAGTTGGGACCAGGAGGAGGAAAAGGAGGTTATCCACCATGCTGGGAGAGCATGGAAGAGAAGAGAGATGCCATGTGGAGAGTAGTACTGGACAGAGAGGCATGGCCCTCATATAAAGGGGCCAGGAGAGCACCGCCCAACTGGGTCCTGAGTAGCCAAGATCAGTAAGTAGTAACTCTGGCTTAACTGCATGGAGGTCAGGCAGTGGACCAGCTGGTGTGCTGTTTTAAGGCATATTAAAATCTAAAGCCTGTGTGTGTAGCTTTCATTCAGGAGCCTAAACCATTGGGGAGGGTAACGGAACCTCACTGCCTGGATTTATTAATAATTATTTCTACGTTTGCCATGCACGCGTGGGAACTTGAGTTAGAACCCAGGAGCCCATATTTCAAAACACAGACATGATGGTATGCCCTGCTGTCTTAGAGCTGGGAAGGCTCGTCTGTGCTTTGCTACAAAGGTGATGCCTTGGCTCTCCTCCATGCTGACCAAGGAAAGGAGGGCTCTTGGTGTGACACCCTCCCCCCATCCTGTGGGCTTAGCCCCTCTCTCTGTTCCCCTCACTGTAGCCACCCCAGATATCTTTGCATGCTACCTGGTACAGCAGCTCCTGCCCTGGCTGGCTTACTCCATTCCTTCCATGCCCTGTGATCAGCTTGAATGATGAGTTATTTCACAGGAAGATTGATCTGGGTATTAGGCCATCGTTTAGTTGGCCATTACAACAGCCAATTTTGGTTCCATGCTCAGCTATGAAGGGGAAATGGACCAGACTGCTGGATATTTCTAGAGTGTCAGGCTGTGGGTGGGAGGAGGAGGGAAGCTGGGCCCTGGTGTGGGGGGATAGGAGAGGGTCTGGCTGACCTCAGCCCGTCTGGGTCTTCATTCTCAGCAGGTGTAGTGTAGAGACCGGAAGGGCTAAAATGAGATGGAAAGTTTTCTCAAGGAGAAGTGGAGGGGCTTTAGCTGAAGCTGCTATCAGAGGGGAAATTTTGTTAAGGAAGAGAAAGAATGAACCCATCATAAGAAGTATTGCAGGGAGGCCCAAGTTTCAAGGGGGCAGTGGCTGGGCAAACCTCCTCACTTCATCCCCTACAAACCCAGCAGCCACACTTACTGGGCTGAGTTCCCAATCCTCCAGCCCCTCCGGTCTCCCCCTTACAGCTTAATACCTCCCCTCCATTAGTAGTGTGGGGCTGTGGGTGGGAGAAGGAAAGCTGGGCCCTGGTGTTGAGGATAGGAAAGTGTCTGACTGACCTCAGCCTCTGTGGGGCTTCACATTTCTAGAAAGCTCCTTTTCCCCTACGATGGTGCTTGATGCTCAGTAAACTCCAAGATGGTACTTGGTGTTCAGAAGACGTTTGCTGAATGAATGGGTGGCCATTAGAGGGACTGGTCTCCGGGGGCTGGGTGTGTGGATCCCAGAATCTGCACCCCATTGCTGTACCTCAGAAAGGCACAGAGCCTGTTCCCCACAGGTTCTACACACATGTTCCACATGCATTAATTTGCAAATAACTTCAGGTGTCCACAGAAACACCTTCCGAAGGTCTCGTTCTCTTTCAACCCTGGCTGGGGACTGCCAGCATCAAGGTCTAGTGCACAGAATCTGGAGTCCACAGACATGAGATGTTCCCAGGGAGACGTCACCTACCCAACATCTCTGAAGGTTTCTTTCTGCTTTCCTAACTTTCATGTGACCATTTTTGTGACAGTGTCTGTCACCGGCTTGTTCTTAAGTAACTCATGAACTGTTCTGTCCACATCTGCACAGAGCAAAGAGAACCTACGGGCACTGAGAGGAAGCTGGGAGAAGACCATTTTATCAGAGAAACAGCCCAACAATAGCGTGGTCAAAGCGGGCTTTCCACCCTACCTGCTGGTCCAGTCTGAGGGGAGAACCTGGAGTCTCCAGCGCATCAGACAAGCATTCTACTTCCCAAAGCAGTCCCCCATTGTTCCCTATGAATTCCATTCTTAAATTTTTAAGTTATCATAAAAAATAACTGGTTTTCACACATACTTGATTTGGGTTGACGGTCTCAGTCCTCTCCTCCAACCTTCTCCCCACACTTTGCTTGTACCTTGGCATCCCCAGTGTTTTCCGACTTCTGTATCACATATATTCTATGACCCTGCCCCCCCCACCAATGTCTTTTTTCTCTGCTCATAGGATGGTTTATAGTTTCCCGTTGACAACAGGGATTGCATATGCCTGTGGTAATTGATATTTAAGAAATCCAGGTGTGGGGCTCCTTCCTGCCTTTGACCATTTATGTCTCTGGATGAAACATGCACAGCCTTTATAGTTTAATATGTCTTAAGCAGCACAGTAGCTGGACAGCTGTGTGCCCTCCATGTTGTTAGAATCTACCTCCTAGCCATGCCATCACTATGTCCTGTCAGGGCTGCTCTTAGCTCCCGTTAGGCGGCTCTCTGGGCCCGTAGTCCATGATGGCTCTCCTTGCTTCTTTAGCCCTTGGTAGTTTGTTGGCCATCTCTCTTGCACCTTTTTAATATCCTATCTCGGCTCCCTTTTCTCTCTCTTTCTTTGTGGTCTCTGGCCCCACCTACGTCTCATTATTTACCAATCAGTATTAACTGAGGGCAGGGTCCCTCAGGCTAAGTACAAATCTTGGAGCCCAGCACTTAACATTACAATAAACAAAAAGCAAAACCTCAACATGCGACTCTAGTCCCTGGATAACCCACCTCTGCTGAGGGGGAGATAGTCTAGTGTCTTGAGAGCTTGGAACCTGTCCTGCTAGTGACATAAGCAGGTGACCTGGGTATGTATCACCTGAAGCCTTGGGTGCCAGCAGCAAAAGAGGCTGAGTAGACGTCAGATTCATCAGCGGGGCTATTACAGTTAAATAAACCAACAATGACTCCAGCTTCAGTCATCCACCGCAGACATTCAATTTAAAACCAGCAAGAGTGTGCCCTAAGAAAAAGATGACTTTGCCAACATTTTATGTTCCCTTACAGCTATATGAGCAAGATTCCCCGAATCAAAATGAGTGGTGTGCTGCATCTCCACACACCATCCCAGAAGTCTCTGGGGCCCAGGCTCACTTTCAGAACTCCTTATCAGAGATTTCAAGGCACAGCCAGGATGTAAGACAGCAATGGGTAGGAACATCTATGACAAGGATGGTGGAAACTATGGTATGGAAGACATTGGGATAGGCAGAACAGTCAGAATAGGGTATAAGGATGGGGATGAGGCTATGGGAACCTGGGAGGCAGAATTTCCTCGCATTATTGCAGTCTATATATAATCTCTCCTCAATAGATGACCCTGGGCTCTGCAAAGAGGGAGGTTCTGCAGATAACGGGTGCCTTTGGAAACAGGAGCTCTTAAAACAGCATCATTGCCGAAACATTTTCCTGTTCTCTGAACGACAGCGTTTCCTATCCACGGAAACACTGAAGACACCAGGGACCAGAGGAACAGGTGGCCACACGATTTTTGCCCTAGGAATAAAGCCACAAACTAAAGAACATCTGCTGGTATGTGTAGAAGAGGGGATGTGGTCGATTTCATGCTCAGTGGAGCAGTCTGCTGGAGCCTGGCCTTGACCCTTCCGTGTGGCTCCCCGGCCCGATCCTGAAAGGCTCGGAGGATGGCTGCATCTTAGTCCTTTCCCTTTGCAAGGCATAGCGGGATTCTGACTGAAATCCTCAGTAGTGGCCTGCGGTTAGGGGTGGGGGCTGAGCCACACATTGAGAGGTGGAGCTGCCCCCACGGTCTGGTGGCACCCACCACCTTGTGGCATTATTTGACCCTCTGGCTTACAGACCCACTGAATATCTATTATTTATGACAGCCAAGTGGCTTGGAACAAGCTGAGACTCAATTAAGATAATGTTCCCCACACAGCAGCCACTGTCAACACTGGCAAGTCGTCCCCTCCCCCTTCTCAGCTCAGAGCTAGAAGAGCAGAGATTAAGAGGGTTGGGTGAAAAGCCCTGAGATGGAGACCAAAGCAGGCTGTGACTATGGGGTTCCTCCTGTCCTCTGTTAGTACTGGCTTCTCTGAAGACTGCATGTGGTGCTGATGAGCGGTGGTGTTAGCCAGAAGCAGCCGGACCAGGGTTGGCTGGGCAGGGGCTCTTGGTTAGAAGTCAGAGGTGAGTATCAAGTGCAGGAGAGAGTAGATTTAAGACAACTGCAGAGGAGGTGGGAGAGAGAAACAAAATGAGAGAAAAAAATTAACAGCCTGGTAGGGGCAGAATCAAGGGTTTCTGAGCTGGGAGAGTCAGTTTAGTAGAGTGATGACAGTTCTGTAGAGGAGACAGGCCAGCGCAGTCACCACAGTCCTCACTGAGCTAAGTCTTGGAAGAAAAAAAAATGGGAAAAAGTTTACTAACTGCCCTGGCCTCTACATCTGAGATTCCCAGGCTTTACATCTCCGAGGTGCTCCCTGCACTGCCAGCTGGAGGGCCAGCCTGGAGAGCAAGGTCCTCTAGAGCAGGACACAGTGGCCATCCCTGTCTCCTTCCCTGCCCCGACTCCCCCACCCACCACCTTCACCCTGCAACCCAAGGCAGCGGTCCCAGCAGCCTGTGGAGCATGCTGAGGGTGTGTGTGTGTGTGTGTGTGTGTGTGTGTGTAAGGTCCTGCCATTCAACCTCCTGCTATGGCAAAGATGCATTGCTATCACAAATTCCAACCTCCAATCCTTGCTTGGAGTTTTACTCCCCTCCCCCTCCCCCCCACCCGCGCCGCCCCGCCCCGCCCCGCCCCCACTCCCCGTTGCCACGCCCCACTTTTTCCATTCTTTCCACAGAGCTTCTTCTCACTTCAGAGTGCTTTCAAATTGTCTGTAGTAGGTTGATTTTATTTCACTTTTATTTAATTTTATGTACTAGGGCGGTGGTCAACCTGAGGTCTTGTACATGCCAGGATACTCCCTGCCCATGAGCTATGTCCTCAGACCTTCTCACTGTAAACTTGCTATTTTGTGTCAGGTTCTCAGCAAGGTTGTCTAGGCTAGCCTGGAATTCACTCTGGGCAGGCTTGTATCTTGGGTAACTTGAGCCTCACACGGTTGGGATTCCCAGCGGCGCTCTGGTTAGTTTAAACAGAAACTAAAGGTCTGAAATGGCTGGAGAAGCCAGATTTTAGCAAGTTACTACACAGCTAGGAACAAGGATGAATCAACCAGGACCAGACTCCCAGAGGAGGCACATGTTGCCGTGGCTTGGAGTCTACTTCCCATTCCTGACAGCTAAAGGGTCCTGACCCCCTCTGCTACCTGTGAAGCCAAATGCCTCTGTCCTTGCTCTTGCCAGGAGGCAGATATGGGGTAGCGCTGACTCTCATGCTTTTAATTTCAAGCTCACATAGGTGCTGCTGTTCTGAGGCAAAACCTCTGCCAGTCATCCAAGAGGCAGAACTTAGAGTGGCCATTCCTAACGGGATAAAGTGTTCAGAGCCTTGAGAGGCCGGAAGTGCAATGGGTGCTCTCTAGGGAGGAGACGGGTCAAACCCAGCCCAGTAGAGGGCCATGATGAAGCAGGAAAGATCTGTGGGCCGGTCTGTTTCCACCTGGAACCTGCCTTCTGCCAGGGAGCTCTCTCATCTGCCAGAAAGTCAGAGTCTCTCTCTCTCTCTCTCTCTCTCTCTCTCTCTCTCTCTCTCTCTCTCTCTCTCTCTCTCTCTCTCCTCTCCTCTCCTCTCCTTTCCTTCTCTCTCCTTCTTTCTCTCTTCTCTCTTCTTTCTCCTTCCCTCTCTTCCTTCTCTTTCCTTCTCTCTCTTCTGTCTACTCTGTTCTCTCTTCTCTCTCCTCCCCCCCCCCCCAGTGTGTGACAAAGGGTGTGGCCCCACTACCTTGTTTTAAGACAGGCTGCATTCAGCTTTCCAAGGATCCTGGAGATCCAAACTCAGGTCTCTATGCTCAGGAGACCATTACTTTACTGAGTCACCCCCAGCCCCGTTCACGAGTCGTCTTCAGAGACATGGCAGGATGGTGCTAAGAGCAAAGAGATTGGGGTGATGGTGTTTGACCAGGTATTTTACCCCAGCGTAACATAGGAGATGCCCTGTCCCTCACCACAGCCCAGCCTTTCTGAGAGCTTTGTGCACACATCCCTTCCCAGCATGAGTGACTATTTATCAGTTGGGTTTTTTTTTTCTCTGAAGCACTGATGAGCAGGAGGCAGGTTTGTAGACCTAATCAGGCCGCATGCCTCTCTAACCAGACAGGGAGTGTGTCTGGATTTGTCACCCGACAGGTACAGATGTCTTGGGCTCTCATCCATAAGACAGAATCACTCCTAGGATTGAGAGGCTCCAACACATCTGTCAGAGGCAAGCCATATGTTGCTCCAGACACTGACGACAAAGCTCCTGCCACAGCCTGGGGTCAGTGGGCCCAGCACTCCATCAGTGGAGTAATGAGAGTGGGACTGAGAATGGCTGTGCCACCTTCTGTGTGGCTCCTCCCACAGCTCCCTCCCATCAGGCCCAGTCAAGCCCAGGTAAAGGAAAAGACAACGTTTCATAACAGAGCAACCTCACCTCCACTGCCCATTAGCTGGGTGGCTCTCATGATCAGATGAGTCCATGTTTTACCCACAGCCCCTGAGAACCTCCTTCCTGGGCCATGGCAAGCAGAGGGCAGGGCTATCTACGTGGTCATAGCAGCTTCCATGTTTCTGTGGGCTACAGGTCCTAGCTGCCATATAATATGTGACTCAGAAGCCTGGTTCTAGGCTGGGGAAATGGCTCTGTGGGTAACATACAAGAATAAGAACCTGAATCTAGACTCCCTGAGAAGAAGCCTGGCATGGCAGTACACGCACCTATAACCCTAGCATTGGTTAGCTTTGAGTTACGTGAGAGACCCTGTCTCAAAAATACATTCTAATGTCAACTTTTGGCCTCTGCAGACACTTATACCTAGGCATACACACACACGCGCAGTGGTAATTGAATGTAATTGGCCACCATAGGCACATAGGGAATGGCACTATTGAGAGGTGTGGCCTTGCTGAAGGAAGTTTGTCACTGTGAGAGTGGACTTTGAGTTCTCACACGCTCAGGCTACACCCACTGTGACACACAGTCTACTTCTGCTGCCTGTGGATCAATATATAGAATTCTGAGCTCCTTCTCCAGTACCATGTCTGCCTGCACACTGCCATGATTCTTGTTATGACAATGATGGACTAAACCTCTGAAACTGTAAGCCACCCCTAATTAAAAGTTTTCCTTTATGTGTGTGTGTGTGTGTGTGTGTGTGACAGAGAGAGAGAGAGAGAGAGAGAGAGAGAGAGAGAGAGAGAGAGAGAGAGAGAGAGACCTAGCACTTGTTAGTTGTACCGCATGAAGTGAAGGGTCTTCCATTCTCTGTTAATCCTCCCAGAAACATCCTCCTGACCGACACACCCAGAAGCGTGTCTCCCAGGAGACTCAGAGCTCCATCAACTTGATGATGATGATGATGATGATGATGATGATGATGATGAGCAGCCACCACACTCACAGACATCACTGAAAGTGAGCCAGTATTCACCCATGACGTAGATGCTTGAGGTACTGATGAAGTCTTGTCCCTTAGAGGGTTAGTGCCTCTGAAGACTAGCCTTTGGTGAGTTTCTGGGAAGGGTTTTTTGTTTTTTGGTTTTGGTTTTGTTTTTTTTGTTTGTTTTTGTTTTTTGGTAGGATATGATGGTTGGGAGACTCCAGCTTCTACATGCTTGAGTTAGAAGCATTCTTATAGTTTCTCTATTCTGTCAATCAGGGAGTGGGCAAGAGGAAGTTCTGAGTCCAGCCAGGATTCTGACAAGGAAGGCCCATTCCACAAATCTACAAATGGCAGGTGCCACTGCAGAGCTATGTGGGACGCCACATCAGCAGACTTGTTCATAGTGCGAACTCAAGCCAAGAGATCCTTTGGCCCTAAGCCTTTGTTTTACCAGCTGTGACAGGGGATACAGACATAGAGATATTTTATTCTTATACCTTCTTTCCTGACATTTAGCTCTTAAAACTCTTGGAGTATCTGAAGGAATCCCCTTTTGTCTGTTAATAACTGGTGGCTGGTGCTCTAGAATGGCCTCAAAATATGATTTAGTTGCCAGGGAGTCAACCATGAGCTCAGAAGAATAAAACCCCACCCTCTGCACCCCATTCTCTGCAGAGAAGAGATGGCATAGAGACCAAAGTTATCGCCAATGACCAGTGACTTCATCAGACACAGTGGAGTGAATTCTTGTCATTTGATGGCTAGTGCTGTTCTATACTTTCCTCTTGTTATTGCAAGTGGCCTTGGTAAATATAAAAAAATAGATATTTTTGGAGAGCTTCCAAGTTTGGTGAACGTATTCAGGTCCTGGGAATGTTTTGTGCCCAGGATGGGAGGACATGGAAGCCATGAACTCCCCTCCACCACATCTTTTACCCAACATATATCTCTTCCATCTGGGGACTCCAGAGTTGCATCCTTTTGTGGTAAATTGGCAACAAGAGAAATAAGTGTATTGGTTTATCTCCATTGTCTACTTGATGTAATTCTGAGTCACCTAGGAGACACACCTCTAGGTGTGTCCATAAAGGGATTTCTGGGGAGTACTGAGAATGGAAAACCTGTGTTGTATGTAAGCCACAGCATCTCATGGTCTAGAGTACCAAGCTGAATAAAAAGAAGAAAGCAAGCTGAACACCAGGGAAGGGAAAAATCCCACATATATCTGTGCAAATACAGTAACAAATTACCTAAAAAACACTCCTGTCAATTATAATCCCCATCTCTGCAACTGGTCACTTGGTCTTAGCTGGCATTTATACCTACCTTCCTCTGCTACCTGTTCTGTATTTCCTCCACCCTTGGCAGTCACCTCAGTAGGTCTTAAGTCTTTTCCTAAAGGACTGATCCATATCTTCATTTCCGATGGGTCTGTATCCTTTGTTATCCTGCCTGGATTAGGCTGCAGTTTCCTCCTTGACTTGAATCACAGGTCATGATAACACCAATGGAAGCCCTAAAGGAGCTCCTGTGCTCCAGATCTGCACACAATCCTGTTAACCTCTTTGGGATATGGGAGTGTCTACACCCCAACCTGACAATAACGGAGACTTTCCCCTTCCAATCTTCATCGAAAGAATAAATGCATAAGTAAACAGAGACCCTGTCACGTGGCATTTTATTCCAGTGTGACAAACTGTGTTGCTTCTCCCTTAGGAGTGTGATCCAGAAAGTTGAAGGTAGAGGTGGTATCAAAGCTGGTGGTTATGAAGGAGGTATTAACCTTACATTCTCTTCCTGCCTGCTCTATCTAGACACTTAAGCATGCCCACCCACTCTTATTTGAAATGGGATTTCAGTTACCTACCCACAGAAGAGAGTCAGAAAGGGGGAAAGGAAGACTTAATACTTTGAGTTAGAACTCAAAAGCAGATCTTCTTAGCAGCCAAGATCTGGAATCTACTGCATGTGCAGATGGAGGCTTCTGCATGCAGGAAGGTCTTCTGGGACATGTGAGCATGATCTCACTCAGGGGACCATACAGCACTCAGGATTACCCATCCATGCCTGTGAGGGCTTGGGGCTTCAGCTCTCCTGGGGGTAGGTCTCCTGGCCACAGCACACTGAACCAGCCTGCTATTGGCAGCATGGACCCACAGATTCCTCCTTCTAAATAAAGTCCGAACATACATCTGTATACCATGAAGTCCTCCGCTGATATCCCCCTTCAGCCTCCTGAGGGTGTCACTGGCAAGATGGGCTTTGTCTGATTGCACTCCAGAACTCCAGACTAGAAGATCTACTGAGTAGAGATGCATTCATTACATTCTGTGCTACTCAGCTATGAGAGCAACGAAAGCACCCTGTCCCCATGCCCTCTCTTGCTGCGACTGACACCTCCAACCTTAAGCTCACACAAACCCCTGAAGCTGCTCTGCAGGTACATTATGTGGGGAACCAGTAAAGTAGCTAAAATACATGAGCTGTGCTGGTCTGCCCTTTAGGACAGCATTCAGAAACAGAAAGCCCTCTTTGGGGGCTCCCTGGGTCCTTTTGAGTAAAGGGTCCTTATGAATGGGGTGAATGTCCAGGAGTGCCACTCACCTTTCCACAGAAAGACTAAATAGTCAGATAAACTTCTACAGATCTCACAAAGAAATGTGACCTGACAAGATGAAGATGCGGTTTTCAAAGGTTGTACACAAGCTCATTATAAGTTAAAGACATTCCCAGTGTCCCTGGCTTGTTTAGCTATGCTTGCTCACTTTGCTTATGTGTAGATCCCAGGACAATAAGAACAAGGAGGCAGCCCACTACTACACGATTGGCTCCTCCCACATCAATCAATCATGAACCGCCCTGCGATTGGCTCCTCCCACATCAATCATGAACCGCCCTGCTGATACACCCATGAGCCCATGGGATGCAGGCATTTCCTCAATTGATGCTTCCTTTTCCCTGTGGCTCCTATTTGTATCGAGTTGATGAAACCTATCCACAGATCTTTATTGGGGGACTGAGGAACTGTATCTCAAGAAGAATGGACAATACTGATCACCCAAGGAGCTTAACAAATTCTTTAGTGAAAAACAGTTTGTAGATGGTATACCCTGATCTTTGCCAAAGGCCATGTCAAAATCAGCAGAGGAAAACCCTGATGAACTAGACTTGAAGGCCAAGGTTGACATTTGTCAGGGACACTGAAAGATCACTTCCCAGGTGCAAACTCTTAAACAGGCTGCCGTGGCTTCTAGCTACACACCTACATAGATCCAGAAAACAGGTATAGGGGCAATCTATTAACTCCTGGATTAAGTATAGCCCTACAAGTTTTTTGTTTGCTTGTTTGTTTGTTTGTTTCTGTTTTTTTTTTAATCTGAGACAGGGTTTCTCTAGTAGCTGCAGCTATCTTGGAACTCACTATGTAGAGAAGGCTAGTCTCAAACTCAAAGATCCCCCTGCCTCTCTCTGCCTCCTGAGTGCTAGGATTAAGGGCGGGTTACACTTCACCAGGCTGTGGAAACAAAATTCTCAGTTTCCTTTGTTGCTATTGGTAGTTTACCAGGAAATGTTTTCCAGAGGGTGGGATGGAGAGAAGAGAGTTAATAGGAACTCAGAATGCTTTGTGAGCAGGGGTGGGCCTTAGTCTCCACACTTTAAACAGTTCTCCAGCTGTGCTCTGGGTCACCATGGGTAAGATGGATTTTCTGAGTCTCAAGCCCATTCCCAACAGGATCAAGTCCAAAGGGCCCCAGAAGTTTCGCTGGTCCTGCCAGATGGGCCAGAAGCAGTGTTGGGAAGAGAACGGCTTTTAGTGTCACTGTGTGTTTGACTCTCAGAGACAACTTTTCCATAAAGGAATTAGGTGAGAAAATGATGCAGAGAAGGTTACGATTGGATTGACTGAATGGAAGAGCAGGCAGCTCAGCTGGAGCCCCAGCGTCTACATCAAGCGTCTGGATCCAAGTGCCCTGAAAGATTTGGGGGAACACAGCCTAAGTGAAGAAAGAAGAACATTCACAGGGCTTAGCTCTGCCTGGGCAGAAGTCTGCACTGGACAAAATTATGGAGACTGGCGTAGGAAAGAAAAGGGCTTTACAAATAGACTTCTGGCTACAGCCTGGGACTGTCGTGAAAATTACAACCAAAACCTTGGAAATACCACAACAAAAAGAGCATAAGATGGTTGAATGTGGAGACAGGCTGAAACTGGACCAGACTCATTTAGAGACAGTCATTCCAGCACCAGGAGAGAGAATTCTAGTTAAAAACCATTAACTGTGGCTATAGAGGAAATGAAGGCACCCTAGAATCCATCCCTGGGAAGGCTGTTTCAGTCACTGCGGTCATTACACTGGGCCTCTGAAAGACACAGAGTTGAAAGAGTTTTGTAAGTTTTGTAAAACAGTCGAAAGTTTTGTAAGTGTGCCCTGAAAGAGAATCTTCTCTCCAGCAGCCACAGAGCTCAAGTTGTAGAAAATAAAATCAGTGTCCTCATTATACTATTTGCTGAATTATAGCTAAAGTCCAAGCTCCAGCCTTTGAGGGTGTTGGTGGCTAAAATAAGGCCATTAATTGGTTAAGAATGGTGTCTCAGGGTTTACTGCTGTGAACAGAAACCATAACCAAGGCAACCTTTATAAGGACAACATTTAATTGGGGCTGGCTTACAGGATCAGAGGTTCAGACCATTATCACCAAGGCAGGAGCATGGCAGCATCCAGGCAGGCATGGTGCTAGAGAAGGAGCTGAGAGTTCTACATCTTGTTCTCAAAGCAAACAGGATAAGACTGGCTTCCAGGCAGCTTGGATGAGGATCTTAAAGACCACTCCCCTAACAGATGTACCAATCCTACATCCAATAGAGGGCTCATATCCAATATATACAAAGAACTCAAGAAGTTAGACTCCAGAGAAACAAATAACTGTATTCAAAATGGGGTACAGAACTAAACAAAGAATTCTCAACTGAGAAGCACCTAAAGAAATGTTCAACATCCTTAGTCATCAGGAAAATGCAAATCAAAACAACCTTGAGATTGCACCTCACACCAGTCAGAATAGCTAAGATCAAATACTCAGGGAACAGCAGATGCTGGCGAGGATGCAGAGAAAGAGGAACACTCCTCCAATGCTGGTGGGATTACAAGCTGGTACAACTACTCTGGAAATCAGTTTGGCAGTATATCAGAAAATTGGACATAGTATTACCAGAGGACTCAGCTATACCACTCCTGGGCATATACCCAGAAGATGCTCCAACATGTAATATGGACACATGCTCCACTATGTTCATGGAAGCCTTATTTATAATACCAAGAAGCTGGAAAGAACTCAGATGTCCCTCAACAGAGGAATGGATACAGAAAATATGGTGTATTTACAAAATGGAATACTACTCAGCTATTAAAAACAATGAATTCATGAAACTCCTAGGCAAATGGATGGAACTAGAAAATATCATCCTGAGAAAGGTGACCCAATCACAAAAGAACACACATGGTATGCACTCACTGATAAGTGCATATTAGCCCAGAAGCTTAGAATACCCATGATACAATTCACAGACCAAAAGAAGTTCAAGAAGAAGGAACACCAAAGTATGGATACTTTGGTCCTTCTTAGAAGGGGGAACAAAATACCCATGGGAGGAAATACAGAGACAAAGTGTGCAGAAGAGACTGAAGGACAGACCATGCAGAGACTGTCCCACCTGGGGTTCTATCTCCTATAAAGTCACCAAACTCAGACACTATTGTGGATGCTAACAGGCACTTGCTAACAGGAGCCTGATATAGCTGTCTCCTGAGAGACTCTGCCGGTACCTGACAAATATAGAGGTGGGTGCTGTCAGCCAATCATTGCACTGAGCACAGGTCCCCAATGGAGGAGCTAGAGAAAGGATCCAAGGAGCTGAAGGAGCTTGCAGCCCCATAGGAGGAACAACAATATGAACGAACCAGTACCCCCAGAGCACCCAGGGACTAAACTACCAACCAAAGAGTACACGTGGAGGAACCCATGGTTCCAGCTGCATATGTAGCAGAGGATGGCCTTGTTGGTCATCAAAGGGAGGAGAGGCCCTTGATCCTGAGAAGGCTCGATACCCCAGTTTAGAATACCAGGACAGGGAAGTTGGAGTGGGTAGGTGGGTGAGCAGAGGGAGGGGAGATGGAAATAGGGTGTTTGTGGAAGAGAAATCAGGAAAGGGGATAACATTTGAAATGTAAATAAAAAAAATATCCAATAAAAAGTAGACCACTCACATGGTGACATGCTTCCTCCAACGTGGCCACACCCACTCCAAAAGGCTGCAACTCCAAATAGTGCCATTCCCTGGGTCAAGCATATTCAATCAACCACGAATGGGATCCTGTAAGCTGGTATGGGGATGGGTGGTCGGGCACCCTTGAAACTGAGAATCTTGTGCCCTCAGATTCCCAAGGGGTTTTTCATCTGAAGGAGTGATTCTACCCTCAGCACCATCTCCTGAAGTTCTATTCTTCTCCAGATTTGACTGAGGCAATTAATATTCCATTGTCTGATAAAGTGACTTTCTCTGAAGGAACAGTCAGACAAGACAATACTGGTGTTCCCCAGAGTCCATCAATTTTTGCTTCTAAACCTATAACTAGACTCCTAAAGAGGAGGTGCCTAGAGAGAGGCAAAGAGGCTTCCTAGAGAGGAAGCAGAAAGTGTAGTTCTTAAGGAGGTGTGGAGGTCAGCTACACTACTAAAGAGTGTAGGGTTTATAAAAATAAGGAAAGAAGAAACATGTTTGGTGGATGTGTAGTCAGGTGTGGGGGAAGGGGGTGCTTCCGTGGGCCCTTGCTGAGGCATCCCTTCCCGCTGAGAGACCAGACACACGATGGTATAGTATAGAATAGAGTTTATTCAGGTCATGAGGAGGGGCGTTAAAAGGGTAGTAGAGACAGAGAAAGGCAGAGAGAGAGAGAGAGAGAGAGAGAGAGAGAGAGAGAGAGAGAGAGAGGATAGACTGACCATGAGCACATGGAGAGAGAGCAGGGAGAGGAATGGGAAGAGAGGGGGAAGGGATGAGAGGACAGAGCAAGAGCAAGAAGGCAAGAGAGCAGACGGGCCAAGCTTCCATTTTATAGTGAGTCAGGCACACCTGGCTGTTGCCAGGTAACTGTGTGGTGGAGCTTAGACAAAATGCTAACAAAGAGGGTAAAGAGTTTCCTAATCCATTCAAACAGAAGTCTGAGGGCATACGTGTGGGAATGGATTTGAAGAGTGTGGAAAAATGGTGGAAGAAACACAAAATTGGATCAAGCTGAGTTTACCGATATGGGCCTACTGAGTGGAGATTCTAGGTTTAATATGGAAGCTCCGCACAGTTAAATAAGGTATTAAATGTTTGAATGGTTGGCTGAGGCATTTGTCAAAAGATGGCCTACTGAAAAGGAGCTGGAGATGCCTTGACTTAGCATTGATGAAGGAGGTTTAAGGCTCAGAGAAATTGCAATGCTGGAGTGGGTCCTGTGTATAAATCCTAATCCTCTGCAATGTGAAGGCCCAGAAAACATGCTCCTCACTAATCCTACAAGAGGAAAAATGGTGGGAGGGGCAGCAGCACACTTAAAGAGCTTTGTTGTCCCCCTTTCCTTGTGGCAGACCTTAGGGTTGGAGATGCAGCTGCTCAGTTGAATGAATTAAATGCAATGAGTTTAATTGGGCCATGAGGTAGCGGGGGGCCAGATAACATCACTGAATCATGGAAGACAGGGCGATCATAGTTACCTTGATGGGGCAGCACAGACAAAGCAATGTCCTTGACGGCCTAACCTGCAATGGTCAGCACAGGCAAAGCACATTTCATGGTTTCAAAACTCCTATGGACCTTTGGTACTGGCTAATCAACCAATTAAGGTGTCTTCAGGCTTGAAACAGACAAGAAACTGATTGGATTTTTGCACGATTTGTATAAGTGGAAAAATTCTCGAACAAGTGAAAGAAAGGCTACAGTGGATGGTGGCAAAAGTCAATATCTACTTGTGGATTAATCTCCAGACTTGAGTCAGTTTTCAGACCCAGAATCCCTTGGATGAAGAGGTGGCGAGGTTCTCGAATTGCACTGCTAATCTTTCTCCAGACCTTCCCCCAGAGGAACCTTTGGCCTTTTACAAGGGTAACTGTATACTGGGGGAAAGGAATAATCAGACTTTCCAGGGTCTGTTGGATACTGGCTTTGAATTGACACTGAATTTGGGAGATTCCAAGTAACATTGTGGCTTTCCAGTTAGAGTAGGGGCTTATGAAGTTTGGCTGAAGTCCTACTATAATAGGTCCAGGGGGTCCCTGAATTCCCTCTATGGTTATTTCCCAAGACCTGAAATGTATAATTGGGATAGATATACTTAGATGTTGGTAGAATTCTCACATTTATTCCCTAATCTGTGGAGTGGGGGCTGTTATGGTTGGAAAGTCTAAATGGAAGCCCTTAGAGTTGCCTCTGCCAAAGAAAATAGTGAATACAAACAGAATCAAATCTCTGAAGGAAATGCAGAAATTAGTGCCACCATCAAGGTCTTGAAAGATACAGGGGTGGTGGTTCCCACCACATCTCCCTTTAACTCTCCTATGTGGTCAGGGCAGACAACAGATGGATCATGGAGAACGACAGTTGACTATCGAAAACTAAATCAGGTAATAACTCCAATTGCAGCTGCTGTACCAGATGTGAGTCCTTACTTGAGCAGATTAACATGTCTCTTGGTACATGGTATGTAGCTATTGATTTAGTAAATGCCTTTTTCTTGGTACTTGTCCATTAGGACCATCAAATACAATTTGTTTTCATTAAGGTCAGCAGTATATCTTTACAGTTTTACCTTAAAGGATATATTAACTCTCCAGTCCTGTGTCATAACTTTGTTAGACAGGATCTTGATTGTCTGTCTCTTCCACAAAATATCACATTGGTGCATTATACTGATTGTGTGCTGATTCAACCAAGTGAGCAGGAGGTAGCAACCGCTTTGAACTCATTGATAACATATGTGCATCAGAAGATGGGAAATAAATACAACCAAAATTCCAGGACCTTCAACCTCAGTAAAATTCTTAGGAGTTCAGCAGGGTGGGGCATACAAAGATATTATTTTGAAGGCGAAGGACAAATTATTGTATCCCTGCCCCTCTCCCACCAACAGGAATGAAGCACAATGTCTAGTGGGCCTATTTGGATTGTGGGTATAGCGCATTTCTTACTTGGGTGTGTTACTCTATTGATGTACCAGGTAAATCAGAGATCTGCTAGCTTTCTGTGGGACCTGGAACAGGAAAAGACTCTTTACCGGGTGCAGGCTGCTCTATCACCTGAATCATGTAATAGGCAGAAGACATGGTCCACATTAGAGGTGGGTTTTCTTACCTCAAAGACACAGATTAGAAGCGGATTTTTCCCACCGTGTATTAAGCACAAATCCCTCACAGGTATGACCTTCCATTTCAGAGTTTTAGTTCATTCTAAATGTAGTCAAGTTGACAACCAAGAATAACCACCACACTCCTCTCTTCCCGGCTGAGAATTCAATGTAACATCTCACGCTCTGACTGCAATGCCTTCCCACCATGGTGGATTATGACCTCAAAAATAAGTCCTATCCTCGTTAAGTTGCTTTTTCCAGGCATTTGGTAAGCATCTGTGAGGAAAGGACCTAACACAGTAAGCAAGCTGGCACCCTGAGTTCTGAGAGCTGTTGCAGTAATTTAACCTGAAGAGAAGACTCAAGGACTCCAATGCTTAGCCTGCTGCTTGGCAGCACAGTGAAGGATTTAGTGTTGGGATGCCAAGCCCTTAACCTGTAGGGTTTCTGCTAGCTTTGGGCATAGAACTAAGTTGTAAGACATGAGGAGCTGCCCACTGAGAAATGGAGGTTGGTTGGTGTGGGATAAACAGCTTACACATCTGGTGGCCAACACATTATTTGGGGGACAGAGAAAGCAGTGCTGTCCCTCCAGCCAGAATAGGAAAAGGAGCAGGCTGTCCCTCCTCACTAGGGTAGTTTTCCCTGATGGAGGTCAAGTCAGATGGTGTCACCAAGGCTTGAACCCCTGGCCCATAACATCTCACACAGGCCTACCCCAGAGCAATGGTGCCAGCCATCAAAAGCCATCACTTGGGTTCTTTCCAGCTTCTGGCAATTATAAATAGGGCTGCTATGAACATAGTGGAACCCAGATATCCCTCAACAGAAGAGTGGATGCAAAAAATGTGGCATATATACACAATGGAGTACTATTCAGCCATTAGAAACAATGAATTCATGAAATTCTTAGGCAAATGGTGGATGGAGCTGGAGAACATCATACTAAGTGAGGTAACCCAGATTCAAAAGATGAATCATGGTATGCACTCACTAATAAGTGGATATTAACCTAGAAAACTGGAATACCAAAAACATAATCCACACATCAAATGAGGTACAAGAAGAAAGGAGGAGTGGCCCCTTGTTCTGGAAAGACTCAGTGGAGCAGTATAGGGCAAAACCAGAATAGGGAAGTGGGAAGGGTTGGGTGGGAAAACAGGGGGAGGGAAGGGGGCTGATGGGACTTTCAGGGAGTGGGGGTCTAGAAAAGGGGAAATCATTTGAAATATAAATAAAAAATTTATCGAATAAAAAAAAAAGCTATCACTTTTTTCCGCTTGGAACTCACTTTCCTTCTGCTGCCCTACTCGGGCCCAGGTCCTATTCACAGCGGCCCACAAAAGCCTGCACTGAGAATCAAGGACACCAGGAGTTACTGGAGGTTGTTAAAGAAATAAGGACATATGCTTCACTATGTTCATAGCAGCCTTATTTATAATAGCCAGAAGCTGGAAAGAACCCAGACATCCCTCGATGGAGGAATGGATACCGAAAGTGTGGTATATTTACACAATGGAATACTACTCAGCAATGAAAAACAATGAATTCATGAAATTCTTAAGCAAACGGTTGGAACTGGAAAATATCATCCTAAGTGAGGTAACCCAATCACAAAAGAATACACATGGAATGCAATCTCTGATAAGTGGATATTGATTAGCCCAGAAGCTCTGAATTCTCAAGACACAAATAGCATATCAAATGATATCTAAGAAGAGGGAAAGAGAGGGCCCTGGTTCTGAAAAGAGTTGATCCAGCATTGTAGGGGAATACCAGGACAGGGAAATGGGAGGGGTGATTGGGAAGAGGGCTTATAAGACCAATGGGGAGGGGGGAACCGGTAAAGGGGAAAGAATGTAAACAAAGAATATAGAAAATAAAAAAAACAAGAATGCACAAATAAATCCCCTTATCAGCCTGATGGGATCTGAATCACCTGCTTGCATCCACAAGGGTATAGTGTGGGAACTGCACTTGCTACAAGACCGGAAGAATGGGGAACAGATTCACAAGGTCAAAACCCTTACTGGCAAATATAACCTGTGGTTATGGAACCTTGAATGTCATCACAATGGCAAAGGTTCTCAGACAGAGGAACGGCAGGCAGGCGAGGGGTTGAGTGTGCTTGGGACATTAACCCTCTTCTCCCCTTCCCATAGTTCCAGGCCTTCCCTATCTTATCTGTTTCTCTCAGGGAGCCTGCATGGCACCCACTACTTGGCCTCCCCACAGCACCAGCTGTGGCCAATTTCCTTTCTGAGTTTAGAAAGCATTAGGACTTAAATGTCAGTGGATGGTGTCAGAGCAGCCTGACAGTTACAGCTTAAACTAAAAGCAAAGAGGGAAAAAAAGATTTAAAAAAAAAAAGGCAATACAGTCAGAACCTGCTGCGCTGTGCTTTTCTGCCTTAACTCTTTACCTGCCTTGCCTGCATCAGAACTGGGGCAGGGTGGTGGGCCTTGAGGATCTGCAGCAAGCTCAAAGCAGAACTCCAGTGGTGCACTTGCTCTAGGCTGGCCCAGAAGGCACCATGTTTGGGCTAGCAGAAGAAAAGCTTATACCCCTGGCTTCAAGAGATGCAGATGAGGTTCAAGTCCCAGCAATTCCACTCCATCCTGGGGAGACAAGGCTGCCTCCCAACCCTTCTTAGAGGGGGGAGCTCAGATCTTCATCTGTAACACAGTCACCATATGACATTAGGGTGATGATAACCCTTGAGAGGGTCTGACCTGGGTAGTGCCCTAGCCCTCACCGGCCATATACACCTCTGCCAACCAGATGCTGCTGCCAGTGGCCAAGGGCCAGGCCAGCACATCTCATACCATCTCCAGCTCTGAACCAGCTCAGTGGCTTCCTTCCTTCCTTCCTTCCTTCCTTCCTTCCTTCCTTCCTTCCTTCCTTCCTTCCTTCCCTCCCTCCCTCCCTCTCTTCCTCCTTCCTTCCTTCTCTCCCTCCCTCCCTCCTTCCTTCCTTCCTTCCTTCCCTCCCTCCCTCCCTCCCTCTCTTCCTCCTTCCTTCCTTCTCTCCCTCCCTCCCTCCCTCCATCCTTCCTTCCTTCCCTCCTTCTTTCCTTCCCTCCTTCCTTCCTTCCCTCCCTCCCTCCTTCCTTCCTCCCTTCTCTCCCTCCCTCCATCCTTCCTTCCTTCCCTCCTTCTTTCCTCCTTCCTTCCCTCCTTCCCTCCTTCCTTCCTTCCCTCCCTCCTTCCTTCCCTCCCTCCCTCCTTCCTTCCTTCCTTCCTTCCTTCCTTCCTTCCCTCCCTCCCTCCTTCCTTCCTTCCTCCCTTTGTTCCCTCCCTCCCTCTCCTCTTCCTCCTTCCTTCCTCCCTTCTCTCCCTCCCTCCTTCCTTCCTTCCTTTCCTCCTTCCTTCCTTTCTTCCTCCCCTCCCTCCCTCTCTCCTTCCTCCCTTCTTCCTTCCTTCCCTCCTTCTTCCTTCCTTTTCTTCATTCCATCCATCATTCCTTTCTTTCTCTCTCTCTCTCTCTCTCTCTCTCTCTCTCTCTCTCTCTCTCTCCCTCCCTCCCTCCCTCCCTCCCTTTAATTATGTTTTTCAGGCTCTGTGAGCCCATGTGGTCTCTCCTTAGGTGACTGGCTGGGCTATGTTTCTCCTATGTCCTCCTTTCAGGATTCTACAGTCTTTCTCCTTCCCCATGGGGTTTTATGTAACAGGCAAACAAACAGACAGGTAAATAGATAAATAAATCAAGTATGTCTGTATGCATGCATGTACACATGCGTATGCATATTGTATACATGTGTGTGCATATGTGCACATCTGTACGAGTGTCCTAGTGCACCTGAGTGGAGTTCAACACCAAGAGTCTTCCTGTATCCCACATCATCTTGTTTTTCCTTTAAAGACAGGATCATACTGAATCGGGACCTTCCAGACTGGCTAGTCAGCGTTCCCTGAGAATCTGCCCTACTTCCCTCAAATCTAGGGTGGCAGATGCTCTATTATACCCTGCTTTTATGGAGGTGCTGGGATTTGAACTCAGGTCCTCATGATTACACAGCAAGCACCTTATCCACTGAGCCATCTCCCAAATCCCCTAACATTGTTATCTTCTGTAGGGGAGTAGGGTTCTCTTGTGGGTGTCTGGTCAGGCAGCCTCAGCTGTTTACCTTGTACCCAGACCTTGGTATGCCTATAAGCCAGGTTTATGCTTGGTCAATTTCCTCTGAGACTTCTTGGTTGGAGTTGGTGGGCGGTCACAGCTCCTGGCCTTCCAAGGTGACGGGTATGGAGTGGTCGAGGTGGTCTTGTGGATTCCAAGCAGCCAGAGGCAATTTTCTTTGAAAGTTCCCCATCTTGGCAGTCTCAATGTGTTCCCACTGCCCTCTCCACGTGCCCTCTCTGAATGGGTTCCCAGGGATGACCCTGCTTCTGTTTCGTATGTCCCTTCACCTTCAACAGGACCTCAGCCCGAGGCTTCTGAGCAGGGCCAGTGTGTGTGACCCCTGAAGGGACTTGCTGTAATGCCTGCCACCATCCCTGCTGTGATGTCAGCATGCACTGTTGGGTCACTGAGGCCTGGTTGTTAATCCATGACCACCAGTGTTCTCTGACTGCACATACTTGACACTCCTGACTCAAACCACATCAGCCTCAGCAACTCTCTTGACTTCTGCGTCCTGGCTGGCATCCACCTGTCCCTGCTGTGTCAATCGGAATTTCTGTGTACAGAGCAGATGTGTGTCCTGTGGCATCTCAGTCAGAAGGAGCTGCAGAGCAATGGGTATTCCTCTGTGAGCAGAGGACCAAACAAACGGGTGCTGGGTTCGGGCTTCAGTCACATTTCCACAGCTGAGCCTGAGGCTAAGTGACAAGCACTATCCCTGCTAGTTCTACATGTACCACCACCCCTAGCTTCCATGTACCAGCAGGCCATGGCTACACCAGTAGCTGGAAATCACCCCTCCCCCCCACGAGCCAAAGCAATTCTTTTACAAAGTGATAGCTTCCATATCACCTTCCCATGCTCTCTGGAGTGCCTCTGGTTAGCAATCACAGAAATTCAAGTAGCAAGGGACTCTGGGAAATGCTGATTTTTCCCTTCAAGCTCTTGTGACTACATGTGTACACAGAAGGTGTGAAAGCAGATACCTACAGTTGGTAGACAATGCAAGGCACAGTCCTAGCCAGCTCAGTCCTGCCAGGCCTGAGTTCTCCCAGCCAAGGCAAGTCCCACTGAGCCTGCAAGCAGTGTTGCAGGGCACAGCCTCTGCCAGGCTTCCTGGGCCCCGTGACCATCTGCTTTCAGTCAGTGTAGGGGAATGACTCCTGCTCTAAGAGAGCATTGCCCCCTTAACCAGCGCACACAGCTATGGTCTTCCCAGCCCAAAGGCAGCTCCCCAGAGTTCCCAGCATCCCTTGGCATGAACCTGATCTGAAGACAAAGGACTGTCCCTGGAGGGGGTCTGCCTGGGATGCCGCTGCCTTGAAAAGGCTGGACTTTAGCTGACTTGTGGGTGATCCCACAGAACTTTGTCTCAGACAGGGTCTCATGGCTTTGAACTAGTTATGTAACCAAGAATGACCTTAAATTTCTGATCCTCCTGCCTCCACCCACCTCCCAAGACTTACAAACTATGCCTCTTCATGCCTGGTTTACACAGTTCTTGGGATTGAATCCACGGCGTCAATGGACTGAGATACATTCTTAGACTGAGTGCTGAGGTTTCAAAATGTCTTGTACACAAAATGGACATAATGCATGCTCACATACATTCACATGTGTGCGCATGTACACACACACACACACACACACACACAGATGGAGTTTTTTCATAAAAAGGAGGGCATCTCAAGGGCACTTGGTACAGCTTTACTAAGTCAACCCAAAGTCACAGACCAACTCTGTCACTCAGGAAGAAAGGGCAGAGACAAGTATTAAAAAGATGAGGTGGGGCCAACAAAGAAAGAAGCCAGGCCAAGGACTGCCCTTTCCAGAGACATACAGCCCTGGAGGTCCCAGGACCCACACCAGTGGAGAAAATCTGCTAAGGCAGATGTGGGAGACAGAGAAGGCTCAGAAAGACAAGGGCAGGAACCTGCACTTGGCCTCCCTAAGAGGAAAAGCTACCCTCTGATCTGGTCTGGACTTTAGAATTGGGACCCCAGCAGCCCTCCGCTGCTCCCTTCTCTTCTAGACTCCCCCCGGAGCCCTGGAAGCCACAGCCATAGCAGTGGCCTTGAGGCAATGCATCCAGCCTAATCCACATCAGTGTCAGGGCGAAGGCCTGGCTGTCACTGAGGGATATTTATAACTTGCCTGCCAGGCCCCACTACCTAGCAGTCTCCTAGAAACTAGGCCACAGGAGCCCTGCAGGAGGCAGCCCTGCCCCCCCTGCCCTGTCCCAGCCTGGGTTGATCCAGAGCAGTCTCTGCAATACACCAAGATGTAAGCAGCTCCCCACTCTGCTGGGTCCTAGGCCACTGATGCCCATGGAGAGTGCCAGGACCTGAAGGACAGCATCTCAGCAACTAACATCCAAGGCCCTCATCTGCCAGGGGCAGGTGCCATGGCTCTCCAGGTGATAGCCCTTGCTCTTTCTTTGTCTCAGTTTCGTTATCTAGCTGTTCAGTGTGGTTAGTACTGAGATCCATGAATAAAAGGCTCAGAACAGTATTTAGTATAATAGACATTCTTAGTGGGTGCTGACTTGAACCACAAGGACTAAAGGTGACCAACAAGGAGCCCAGAGCAAGAGCGCCCGTTCAAACCCTTGCTGTGGGATCCTCTTCCTTTTATTTAACCTCTCTGGGCCTCAGAGTTGTCTCCTACGACTGAGGAACAGTATTAGTGCCTACACTGTGGAATTGTTGTAGATTAAAGAGATTGATAACTGCACTCTGGGAGGCATCCTGGCACACAGCAGACGTCTGGTCTGTGTTAACTTTGATGGTGAATCTAGAAAGTCCCTCCCAGCCAGGCTGCCTGTCCTCACACTGGCCTTCCTAGTTGCCCCTCTTTCTTTTTCCCTTCTTGTGCCCTGCTTCTCCTGTGCAGTCTTCCCTGGTCATTTTGGGCTCACTGTCCCCTTTTTCAAGTGCCCTTATTCTTGACCACCAATATGAGGAAATGAAGGTTGTGGATGCAGTAGGAAGGTAGGACCCAGACCGCACCCCTTCCTTCTTTGCCAGGGTGAAGTTTCTTGGGTCAGTTCTGGCTTTGCCAGAGTTCACTTCCCCAATTCAGCAACAGGGTGGGGGGAGGGCAGAATGAGAGGACTTGGCTATTCACAGATGTGCACACAAGCACACAGATTGGCCATTCACAGATGTGCACACAAGCACACAGACATATGTATATATACCTATGAACAAATGCACACACATGAGCACCATTCATGCATTCACATGTACACAGACACATATGTGCACAAATTAATTATACATGTGCACGCATTTGTGCACATGACAGGACATGTTAACATGTATACACACATGTATTGATGCACATACATAAACATATATGTGCATTAGTCATACAAATACACATGACACACAATTCATGTACACACATGCATATATGCATACCAACGTACAAAAGAATTCACCTTCACACAAGTACATATAAAATTTTTGTATATATGAACAGATGCATGCATACACGCCAGCACAAATGTATACATACATACATACAACTACATGTAAACATATACATGCAAACCACACACACATATATGCAAACTTACATGTAGATGCACACATACAATTGCACAGGCAAACATACATACACCACCCCACGGTTGAGTCCTGAGACCTTTGCCACTTCCAGGTCAGCCCGACCACAAATGGACGGGTCTAGCTCTGCTTTTATGTGAAATATCCCTACAGATCATGTGAGAGTTGTTTGGCTCCAGATGAATGTGCCATTGGTGAAGCTGTAGGAGGTGAGACTCTACTGGAGAAAGGAGGCCTCTTTCTTACTCCACGAGGTGAGCAGCTTTGTCTGCCTCACGTTTCTATCATCATGTTCTGCCTCCCCTCAGGTCTATAGGTACGGGGCCAGCCCTCCTTGTACCCAAAGCTCTGAAACCAGGAGCCCAAATCATCACTTCCTCCCTCAAGACTGCTTCAGGCCTCTGTCACAGTGGCATGAAAATGACACGGACAGGAAGAAGCCCTTCCTGTAGCCCTGGGAAAACCCTGAGTCCCTGCATGATAACAGCTGTCATTAGGGTACCTAGTAGGTTAGCCCACATTTTCTTCTGAGGCCATTCCTGAGAAGAGTACCACCCAAAGGAGGGCTTGCCTGATGGCAGGATCCCAGGCCAGCAGAACAGCTGGAGGAGGGCACCTTGTGAACCCGGCAGCCAGCCTGGGTTACGCTCAGTTCACATATGGCATCATGTCTGGGCATATCTCATATACCATGGAGATAAGTACAGTGATACACGTGGAAACAGTTGAAAGGTGTCCATCACATCGTCTGGACTGCACATGCTCCTGCCCCGCCCAGGGTGGAAGGAAGTACTTCATAGAGTCTTGGAGTGGTAGCAAGGCTTGACAGAAGGGATGTCAATGACTATCTCCCATCCGAGGCTTCATAGCTGGGTACCACCCCAAGCTGCTCAAAGTTGTGTACCAAACGCCCCCAAACCTCCTCATGGTGGCTATTCTCTAAATAACCTGGCCTGATACCTTCTGTGGGTGCACGGACACAGCAAGGGTCTTGAGGAGACAATAGAACCAGGTCCTTGATCCCTCTTGTGCTCAGCATCTCCTGGACATCTCTTACAGCAGCATCTTCACCCGGGTTCTCTGCCTCGCCCTGACCCTCTAGCCTGCCATCTTAGCTTCTCTGAGCACTTCTCAACAAAGCCCAAGAGAACCCTAGCTAAGACCAAAGGGCTAGAATCGCGTCCCAAATCTGCATGCTTTAGAGAAGGTTCCTAGTGTCTCGTGGGTGTCTGCATGCTGAGAAACTGGCTTCCAGCCAGGACCTGAGCCCTTCCTTCCTCCCAGGGGAGAAGGCACACTTAGCACTCTCCTGGGCACAGGAGGACTGGTGCTTATGGGGAGCTGGCACCTCCCACACACCATGAAGGATCCTATCTCCCCATGGGGATGTGGCAGCCAACACCATGACGCATATGTATCCCCACGATTCTCAGAGGCCCTCGGATCCCGTCCAGAGCCTTGGCTTGTTAAACAGCCCAGATGGTAATTAACTGTGTGCTGTAAAAATTTTCCTGGTCCTAATTATTGGGGGACAAGGCCAAGGAGCATTAATAAAAGATGAAAAATAATCTTTCCAGAGGTTTCTTGGCTGGCCTCTCTGTACTGGCTAGAAGGCTTGGGGATACAGATGACCCATCTCTGTGCAGAGTTCAGAGGTGTGGGTGGTACGGTAAGAGACATGGCCCAGGGAAGGGCTGTGAATTTTCTAGGGAATTCTAGCCAGTTTTTAAATATTTAGTTCTTAGGGACAAAGTCCTTATCCTCCAGGCAAGCAGAAAACAAACAGTGCTGGTTCTCGGAGTTCACTGATACATAATTGATTGCAGAACCCAATCTCTAAACCTGCTTCCCAAATTCCCAGCCAGGCCCCTCTGCACCCCCTATCTGCCTCTCTTCCCCTGTCTGGATCCAATGGCAGGTAGATTCTCTATTTATCCCAAGCAGCTGGAGGGGGCCTCAAGGCAGCATGGTGGTGGTGGTGGTGATAGTGAAACTGTAAAGATTGCTCAGATAGAGATCGGAGAGACTCAGACCTGTTCTTTGTCTT
Source organism: Apodemus sylvaticus (assembly GCF_947179515.1). Classification (NCBI taxonomy): domain Eukaryota; kingdom Metazoa; phylum Chordata; class Mammalia; order Rodentia; family Muridae; genus Apodemus; species Apodemus sylvaticus. The sequence goes on from NC_067480.1 coordinate 78,258,205, forward strand.
AGCTCTGAGTTAGGTGTCTTTGCCCAGCAACACAACAGAACAAAGCCCAGGAGAGACAACGGGAGAGAAGAAAAATAAAAAGCTTTTAATGAATTAAATAACACACGCAAAGATAGACAGGAATCCCATATGTTGAATGTCTGAAATGGAATATTGATACACACATACACACACACACACACACACACACACACACACACACAGAGAGAGAGAGAGAGAGAGAGAGAGAGAGAGATTTTAAAAAAGGATTTATAGAAGGTCTTCTTTAATGAATCAGTGTATAGAGAAAATAAAATTTGATCTACTAAAGTAGTGTTCTCTGTAAACTCCCAGCAGCCCGTACACAGAGGTGTGTATCTGTTTGCCCAGAGGTTCCTAGGAAGTCTTCATGGAGCAGAGGCTTGGGGTCATGGCCTGCTTCAGAGCCATCATGTTGTTGGGCACTTGGAGAGTTCTCTTTGGCTGGAGATCTTCAAGATCACTGTTTTCATGGGAGGCATTTCTGTCTTCCTGTGCTGGATGGCAGAGCCCAGGCCTAAATTATCGATCCAGGCCAGGGTACATACAAGACTCCTTGCTAGAAGGTGCCAACACGTCTCACAAGCTTGTCCTCTCCGTGGTGGATCTCTTCCGTAGACTCAGGCAATACGCTCTGGGCTCCCAAGAAGCCAGAAAGCCTTGGATGGAAGTAAGGAACAAACTGAAGCTAAGACTCTCCTGACCAGAACACCAGGAACCATCCTGGCTTGGCTGCCACCCATCCATGCAGGGTTTGTCTCTAACAAGGGAATAAAAGGTCACTGTTTTGGGGACACTGTTGTGAGACGAACAAGAAAAGGGACAGCAAGGCCACCAGCACAGTGTGATGACCAAAGAATGTAGACGTCTGAAGATCTGAGCTCTGTCTCATGCCTTTCTTCTTGGTGAGTCTGGATTTAGTGTCCCTTAGGTAAAAGTATGGTGGGTTAAAAAAAATCACATTATGTGTGTGTGTGTGCGTGAGTATGTATGTATGTCTATGAGTGTGTATATGAGTATGTATGTGTGTACGTGTGTGTATATATGTGTGAGTGTGTATGTGTGAGTGTATTTTTATGTGTATATGTGTGAGTGTGAGTGTGTATGTGTATGTGATTATGTGTGTATGAGTGAGTGTGTATGTATATGTGTATATGTTTGTGTGCGTGAGTATGTGTGAGTGTGCACATGTGTGTGAGCGTATGTGTGCCAGCACATAGAGGACAGAGGACAATTTGCAGGGTAGATTCTCTCCTATCATCATGTGGGTCTCAGGGATCAAACTCAGGTTGTCAGGATTGGCCACAAGTGCTTTGATTCACTGAGCACCAGTTCTCCTTTTGGTGGATTTTTGTGTGATGGGCTTACACGTACATATACTTACTAATGTACATATGTGTGTGTGTGTGTGTGTGTGTGTGAGAGAGAGAGAGAGAGAGAGAGAGAGAGAGAGAGAGAGAGAGAGAGAGAGAGAGAGAGAGAGAGTTTGCAGGACTGAAGTCTTTGAATGTCTTTTTGGGTCCTTCTCCACTTATTTATTGTGTATGGTCTCTCAGTTGACCCCAAAACTTGCTGATTGGTCTATCCTTACCTGCCAGCTTGCTGTGGCAAAGCCCTCTGAGCCTTCCAGGACCTAGAATTATAGGCAGGTAGCCAGCTTGCTTAGTACTTAAGGGTTCTGGGTATCTAAAGTCTGAGCAGACTCCCTGGTACCAAAGTGTCTTGGGATGTGACTAATGTTTTTATACCAGAACATCTACCTTCCCCACCCCAGCCTCCCTAAAACTCTCATCATGTTCCCAAGCAGGTGTGAGTCCCCTTTTCAACAAATAGCACCCCACGTGTACACCGTACACTTTCTCCCCACACTGACTCTTGGTGAGCACTTTATCTCCATCGCTCCTGTGGACCAGGCTACGATGCAACCAGGAGTATAAACGTCTCCTCTAGATCCTGACTTTCCACTCTTTCCCACAAACCCTCAGAAGTGAGATGGGCAGATTCTATCCAGGGAGGCATATGAGATCATCAAACACACATAAGCAGGGAGTGGCGCGGTGGCTGCTAGGGTATAGGGGACTGTGGGGCTGAGGGGACAGGCAGATGGACATTTCGGTTTATTGTGTGAAGCTTAAGTCTTCCTTCTATCAGTTGACAATACACAATTGTGCCCTTAAAAGGCACTACGTGGGCTCTCAGAACACTGTGTGTGTGTGTGTGTGTGTGTGTGTGTGTGTGTGTGTGTGTGTGTGTGTGTGTGAGAGAGAGAGAGAGAGAGAGAGAGAGAGAGAGGACTGTCTCCTCCCATCATTGTGGCTGTACCAGAGTGATGAATCTGCTTCCCAGGTTTGCAGATGTGACTGGGCTGTGCCCTTGTGAACATTGCATCTGTGTGGACGGCTGTCCCTGCTGCCCCCATTTTCAGGCTGTCTTGTGTTTGGGTTATGTACTTGCACGTGCGTTTGCATACGTATGCAAGAGTGTGTGTGCATAAGCATGTGTGTGTGCTGGAGCACATGCGTGTGCATGGAGACAACCTGAAGTTGATGTTCCACGTCTTTCTTGATCCCTCTCCACCTTATTCACTGAGGTAGGCTCTCGCTCTTGAACTCAGAATCAATGCCTAGATGAGAGGCATCTGAATTTACAGAGTCCAACTGGTAAAAACACCGCATTTCCTTCTGCTTCCAGAGGTCATCCTCACTCGGACTACTCCCTCCTGCCACAGGCCCTGCCCTGCCCTGAGCTGCCTTTTGCCCTGTGTGTTATAGTCTGACAAAGGTGCTTGCAGGACCTGAGCCCCTTTGTCCCTGCAGAGAAAAGTGGGGAGCTGGTGTACTCTGGAGAAAAGCCCAATTCCCCTGTGTGGAAACCACTGTGTGGTTTTTAGGATTGCTTGGAGGGAGGGGTGCCCCACCCTTATGTCCTCTTTTCTTGCCTAGCTCTGCTTGCATCCACAGGGAGGAAAAAAACCTCGCACCTGGTCCAGGCCTGCACCTCAGCCAAGTATCCTAGAAGACTCTAGCCTGTCTCGAGGCTGACATAAAACATCTGATTGGCTCAAGATGCACAAGGTCAGCCCATCTACCTGGAGACCTCACTACTTCAGTGGATGAATGGACAGGGATCTTTAAATGAGTGTTTATATAATATTCCCTATGGATTAAATATATGCTTGGGGATAAAGGGCTAGAGTCAATTTTTTTATTTTCTCTTCCAACCAGAGACACTGGATTTTAACAGAAGAGAATATAAGGGAAAGGAGTCTGACATGCTGAACTCTCTGGGTTCCTTGATGCTCCTCCAGTGGTGATGGCCTCAGTCTCCCAGCACCGAGCTGTGACAAGCTCATTTCCCATCATTTGCACATTTATATTTTGTGGAGATGATTCTGATAACTAAAAGGTATGACACCTTCCCCTGTGGTGGCATCTTTGGCAAAGCTAAAGAGAGCTAAGGTTCTTTATGTGTCAAGAACAGTGGAAAGGGCCAGGGGTCAACAGGGCCACAGCACCATTTACGCATGATAACAATAACCGTGGCTATTCTTCTTCTGGGGTTGCTACACTCCTTGTTGTCTTTAAATATCTGTTAGGGGTTTCTACACCATTTCAGGCCATATTGTTCTAAAGGGAACATGGAGCCCTTTAGATTTACAATAAGATTTAAAAGAGTACTACATCTGGGCAGATGAACCCATCTATGCTGCTTTGTCTACTTCACTGTGGTGTTCTCAGAAATACCCCTTGCCTTGTTCTGCCTGGACCACACCTCCATCAGGCCCATCCTCATGGCCATGTGCCCTCATGCACCTACCCCATCTCGACTTCCTTCTTCTTCCTCTTTTTCTCTCTCTCCATCCTCCTGGTTCCAACTTCAGACTCCAAGCCTGGAAACTGTTGCTCTTCCCCCTTTCTTCCACCTAGCCCAAGCTATAGGCATCTTAATTAACCAATCAGGGATAACCTGGGGGGCAAAGTTCACATAGCATCTTTTGGGGGCCAGTATTTAACATTTGAATACATAACAGCATCCTACCATCACCCTACAAAGGAGTTCTCTGTTGCAAACTAGGCTCTGACTTGGGTAACTCTAGACTGATTCTAGATTCTTGAGACACTTTAGCTCACCCTAGGATGATGACGTCCATTTCCTTCTGGATCTGGGGCACCTCACTGTCAAACCTATCCTCCTTGGAAAATTGTTCCAGTTAAGTCTAACCCATAGTAGTTTCTCTGTTCTTGTAGTGGTGACCACAGCTACTCCACATGTACTCTGGGGTCACAGAGAGCAAGAGAGCATCAGCAAGGGACTGCCTAGAAGTGGGTGAGCTCAATGAGTCCATGGATGAACTCTGAAATTTAACATCTTCAGTATTACTCCTTGGCAAAAGTCATGAATAGTGAATTTTAATATCAGAGGAGCCGGGATTGGGGGAGGACTGGCCTCTGACATACATACTGGGCCAGCACCCAACACTGTACTTTATTGTTAATACTGTATGACTGTACTGTATTGCACTAACAATGCGCCCTGTGCCACATATAATTGATACAAAGCATACTGTCCACACCTCCATGGCTCTGTACCTATGTTTTCATGTGGGACTACTTGATATTTCTCAGAGTGTATATATCCATGACCTCCCAAGACTCAGTCTTTAACCTCAGGCATGTGTACATTAGGACCTAAAGCCATGGAATGAAACTCCATACTCCTCACTGATGAAGAGACAGGTAGATCCCTGTTAGACCCCTGTCCCTTCCTGTTAGAAACAAGGAAGGAGACGCCTGCTCTCCCCCCTTTATGCATCCATCAAACTCCAGAGCAGTACTTGACTCCCAAAGCCCACCCAGTCCTCAGAAATAACAGTCAGGCTTCAAAGGTCTTTTCCCCTTGAGGGAAACTCCCTCCTTCTTCAAGGTTTTTGTGGTTTTCTATTTCCTCCTCCTCTTCCTCTTCCTCTTCTCCCCCTCCTTCCCTTTTTTCTCCTCTTCCTCGTCTTCTTTCTTCTCCTCTTCTTCTTACCTTTTTTTTTTTTTTTAAATCACAAGTACTGTCTATGTCTTGGCTCATTCTGTAACTTTGGGACATTCTGGAAGGCCTGAACTTAGTACTTCCTCTGTTCTTCTAAGATGAACCCAAACTAAACTGAAGTTTGTCTTTTAACCTTACTCACTTCAAAAGCAGTATGATTGACACATAAAACATTAGCAGCAGGGCTGGTGTGTGTGTGTGTGTGTGTGTGTGTGTGTGTAAGAGAGACAGAGACAGAAAAAGGTAGAGACAGAGAGAAAGTGTGCACATACACACACACACACACACACACACATACATGTGGTTGTAGGTGTACTCACATACTCAACAAAACTATAAAAACACCAAACTGAGGGATTTGATAGAGACATCCCATTTAGGGTAGAGTGTTGACTCCTTGCATGTCAATCTGTAGGTCTCTGCATTTGCTCCTGTTTGCAGGAGGAGGATGCCTGAGCAAGGTATTGATATATGAGCACAGCAGAATGTCATTAGGACTCATTTTATTGCTAAATTCTTCCTTCCTTCATTCCTTTCTTTTTTATTTTTTTTAAACAGTGGAATGTGGCAGCCTAGGACTCTGGGATATTCTTGGTCACCGGAGCAGTGTTGAGTATGGATTCTATATCATGGACTGGGCCTTAGTCAAATCAGACATTGATTGGTTACTCCTTCGGTGCCACCATTGTCCTAGCATATCTTATAGGCAGGACATTTTTGTAAGTTAAAGAGTTTGTGTCTGGCTTAGTGTTCACTGTTCTTTTTTAATAGTGTGCAGAGTTCCTTCCTGTACCAAAGATGCTTGAATGTAGGGATACATGCTCTCCGTATGCATTAGTTCTTTCTTTCTTTCTTTTCTTTTCTTTTTCTTTTCTTCTTCTTCTTCTTTTTTTTTTTTTTTTTTTTTTTTTTGGATTTGGTTTTTGGACAGAGTTTCTCTGTGTAGCCCTGGCTGTCCTGGAACTCACTCTATAGACCAGGCTGGCCTCGAACTCAGAAATCCGCCTGCCTCTGGCTCCCAAGTGCTGGGATTACAGGTGTGCACCACCACCGCCTAGCTACTAGTTCAATTTCTTCATGTTCAATGAATTGTATAAGTGCTACCTTCCTCAATTGGGCCTTGATGTCAGTTTGTGGAGAGGAACCTGTGGATTCAGTAACAGCCTGGGTCATTTTGAGGATTCTCATGGGACCCATTTGGCCAAAAACTCAATTTGATGCCATTTGTTGAAGATGCTGGGTTTTTTTTTCAGTCTATATTTCTGGCTTCTTTATCAAAGATTTGGTGTCGTTTGTGTGTAGATTTATGTTTGGGTCTTCCATTCGATTCCATTGATCAACATGTCTCTTTCAGTGCCAATATCATGATGTTTTTATTACTATCAGGTTGTATTACAACCTGAAATTGGGAATGGTGAGCCTCTAGCAGCTCTTTAAGTTCAGAACTGTTTTAGCTATTCTGGTGTGTGTGTGTGTGTGTGTGTGTGTGTGTGTGTGTGTATGTGTGTGTATGTGTGTGTATGTGTGTGTGTTTCCATATGAAGCCAAGAACTGGTCTTTCAAAATCAGTGAAAAATTGTGTTGGGATTTTTATGGAGGCTGCATTGAATTTATAAACTGCTTTTGGTAGGATTATTATGTTAATCCTATGGATTCATGAGCATGGGAAATATTTCCATCTTCTGATATCTTCTTCAATTTCTTTCTTCAAAGAGTTGGAGATTTTATCTTACAACTCTTTCACTTGCTTGGTTAGAGTTACCTCAAGATATTTGATGTTATCTGAGGCTATTGTGAAAGTATTGTTTTCTGATTTCTTTCTCAGTCCATTTGTAATTTGTATAAAGGTGGGCCACTGATTTTTTTTAGTCAATTCTGTATCTCAACTACTTTTCTGAAAGTGTTTATCAGCTGTAGTAGTATGCCATTGGAATATTTGACATCATTTATGTATACGATCACATTGTCTAGAAATAATTTTTTTTACCTCTTCCTTTCCAATTTGTATCCCTTTGATCTCATTGCTCTAGCTAAGACTTCAAGTACAATATGAGTAGATATGGAGAGAGTGGACATTCTTGACTTATTCCTTATTTTAGTGGAATTGATTTGTGTTTCTCTCTAAGCTGATGTTGACTATTGTCTTCATTAGGATTCTCATTGCTGTGAAGAGACACCATGGCCAAGGCAACTCATATAAAGAACAACATTTAATTGGGACTAGCTTACAGGTTCTGAGGTTCAGTCCATTATCATCATAGCAGAAACATGGCGGTGTCGAAGCAGTTATGGAGCTGGAGGAGCTGAGAGTTCTATATGTTGTTCTGAAGGCAAACAGGAGAAGACTATCTTCCAGGAAGCTAGGAGGGTCTCGAAGCCCACTCCCACAGTGACACACTTCCTCCCACAAGGCCATACCTGCTCCAACAAGGCTATACCTCCTAACAGTACCAATCCCTGGGCTAAGCATATTTATCTTCCCTGGCCCTCATAGGCTTGTTCAAACACATGAGTCTATGGGGACCATACCTAAAAAACGTAAAATACATTTACTCCAACTTTAAAAGTCCTCATAGTCTATCACAGTCAAAACAATGTTAAAAGTCCAAAGTTCAAAGTCTCCTCTGAGACCTAACAAAACACTTAACTTTAATATCTTATAAAAATCAAAATGAAAAAAGCAGATCACATAACTCCAACATCACAAGATATGCATTACCACTCCAAAACTTCATAGTGAAGAAATATTGGACAGAACAAAGCAAGACCAAAAACCAGCTTTGTAAGCTCCAAATTCTGCATCTCTATTGGGGCTAGCTTACAGGTTCTGAGATTCAGTCCATTATCATCATAGCAGGAAGCATGGCAGTGTCCAAGCAGGCATGGTGCTAGAGGAACTCAGAGTTCTATATATTGTTCTGAAGGCAAACAAGAGAAGACTATCTTCCAGGCAGCTAACCTAATTTCTAACCTCTTTTTGCTTTGTTGACTGCAGGACAATTCTCCTTTGGTTGGTTCCACTCCCTGTTGGCAGCTTTCCTCATCAGGTATACCATACCTCTGGCATCTCAAATATCTTGGGGTTCCCCAAGGCAACTTCAGCCTTACAGCTTCTTGTTCCATTGTCTGGGATTCACACGTGATCTTCTGGGCTCCTCCAAAGGGCTTGGATCACTTCTTAAGCTCTGCTTTCTGTAGCACTCCAGGGTTTGGTTGACTCCACTCCATTGCTGCTGCTGTTCCTGGTGGTAATCCTATGGTACTGGCATCTTTAACATGCGGGGGTTTCTCACTGCAACTAAGCATCCCAAATTGCCTCTCATAGGCTCCTTTCATAGTTCCAAGACTCAACTCCTTTGCATGATTCCTCTAGTCCTGGACCATCAACTACAACTGAGTCTGTATTTTCACCAATGGCCTTTCCTGGCCTCTTACAGTGCCAAGCTTCAGCTGCTCCTCATGACCACTTCATGCCTTTAAAATTAGTACCACCTGAGTGATTCTTATACATTACCAAGCAGAGCTGAAGAATGAGGTACAACCTTGGCTACTTCTAAAACACAGCTTCTTTGTGCTCTCAGAAAACACTTCACAGAAGATTTCACCTCAGTGATAACTGACTCTTCTTAATCTTTGCTAATTTCTTAGCTCTAGCTAACCAGCATCGATTGTCCCAGTCATCTCTACTATTCTTCATTCTAAAGCCAGAACCACGGGGCTGAAGCTGCCAAATTCTGCTGCTTGTTGGGGTTGGAACATGGCTCTCTTTTTCTATTACATCACCACCAGCTTTCTGTTTTCCAACTTCTTCACTGCCTAAGCTTGGATGTCCTGGAACTTGCTCTGTAAACTGCCCTTGAACTCAGAGATCTCCATGCCTCTGTCTCCTGAATTCTGGGATTAAAACCTAAGCTTTTCTCTACTTGAAACTTGCTCTGTATCAGGCTGGCTTTGAACTCTGTCCCCTTGGATTAAAGGTGTGTATCTAAGCTTTTTATGGACACTGTTCCTCAAAATCTAGATCAAAAGCCTGTGTCTTCCAGCCTCAAGATTTGGATCACAGTTGTGCTCTCCATTTCTGGACTATAGGCAATAACCAAGTCTCTTGTTCAACTACAAAAGCAAAAACAATAAGCATACCAGGGTAGAGACTTGTTTTGAAGATTCTACTACCTTAATCTGTTTATCTCCTTGAACACAGATTTAGCTCTATTTTACTTCCTGGTAACCCTTTATTCTTTGATTTTTGTTTTCCCTTTCCAAGCTTGCTAAACTTCATCAAAATGCTCTTCATGACAGTAAACCAGAATACAAAATCTATTCTGGCCTTTTCTAAGACTTCCTTTGTCAATGCAATTAATTGAAATCTCTACCTTAACTTCAAATGGACTCTTCAGACAAGGGCAAAAAGTAGCCACATTCTTCACCAAAATATTACAAGAACAGTCTTTAGGCTACATACTATAATTCCTTTCCTCTGAATCAGCTTGAGCCAGCAGGATTACACAGTTCAAATCACCCTCAACACCACCATCTTCCATATTCCTATTAGGATGGCCCATTAAATTCCATCTAAAGTTTTCTACTGTTTTCCAAATTCTAAACTTCCACATTCATCCAAACAAAGCATGGTCAGAACTATCACAGAAACATCCCACTCCTGGTCCCAATTTCTGTCTTATTTAGCGTTTCATTGCTGTGAAAAGACACCATGACCAAGGCACTATTATAAAAACCAGCATTTAATTAGGGCTGGCTTATAGTTTCTGAGGTTCAGCCCATTATTATCATAGCAGAAAGCATGGTAGTGTCTATGCAGGAATGGTACTGGAGGAACTGAGAGGTCTTCATCTTGTTCCGAAGGCAAACAGAAGCCTGGCTTCCAAGCAGCTAAGAGAAAGGCTCAAAGCCCACCTCCAAAGTGACACACTTCTTCCAACAAAGCCATACCTACTCTAACAAGGCCAGACCTCCTAATAGTGCCACTCCTTGGGCCAAGCATTTTCAAACTGCCACAGCTATGGTCTTGCTTTAAACTGTCATTATTATGATGATGTATGTTCCTTGTATCCCTAATCTCTCTAGGGTAATTGTGGCCTCATAAAATGAATTGGGGCAGCGTTCCTTCTGTTTCTATTTTGTGGAATAATTTAAGGAATATTGACATTAACTCTTCATTGAAATTCTGATATAATTCTGCACTAAAACTATTGGGTGATAGGACATTTTGTGCTTTGTTTGTTTGTATCTTCTTGGTACTTATTATGTCACCATCTTCATTTTTAATTTTGTTAATTTGCGCAACTGCCCACAGTTACATTGAATGGGTTACCTGGAAGGGAAGCTGGGAATATATGGGAAGGCGGCAAAAAGAGATGGAGACCAAGATAACACCTGCTATTCAAGGTCTCAAAGTTTAATGAAGAACTCCCAATATATATAGGCAGGGGGAAAGACTGGAAGCTTCTCAGCAGAATCAGTTCAGTTGCGCCACAGGTGACTAGTGTTTCTCAGGAAACAGCAGGTCCTTGAAGAACAATAGGCTTCACCTTTGTTTGAGTACTCCACCCTAGGTGGAGGGGATTATGGCTGACACAGGAGTTCCTGCTCAAAGGCTGGGAAAGGAACTTCACATTGGTTGATGTCAAGTTCCTGCCAGGTGGCATGGCACCTCAATAAGGCTCTCTACAAAGTTGGATCTTTTCTTCCTGACTTTTAGGTGATTGAAATATGGTCTTACCAATCTTATTGATTTTTCTCAAAAAGCCAACTTTATTTCTTTTATTCATTTTTTGTTTCTATTTTATTGATATGAACTATGACTTTGAATATTTCTTCCTGTCCCTTTTTTTTGGGGGGGGGTGATTTCTTCTTTTACGAGAGCTTTCCAAGTGTTTATTTGTTTGTTTGTTTGTTTGTCTTAATATAAGCACTTAGTGCTGTGAACTTATCTCTTAGAATTGCCATCGCTGTGTCCAGTAAGTTTGGGTGTGCTGTATGTTCGTTTTCATTCCATTCTAGACAGTCTCTTTCTTTCTTAATTTTTGTCTTGACCTGTTTTTCATTCCGTAGAGAGTTGCTTAGTTTCCATGAGTTTGTAAGCTTTCAAACCAGCTCTGTTGTTGATATACAGCTTTAACCTGTGGTGGTCAGACATGATGGGGGGTGTTATTTCAATTTTCTTGTAACTGTTGCGACTCACTTTGTGTCTTAGCATGTGGTCAGTTTTGGAGAAAATTCCATGAGGTACTGAGAAGAATGCATATTCCTTTGTGTTGTAGTGAAATGTTATGTGATATCTGTTAGGTCCATTTGTTTCATAATGTCAGTTAGCTCCTTCAGTATTTCTTTGTTTGATTTTCATGTGGATGACTTGTCTATTGGCAAGTGTGAGATATTGACGGCTCCTTTTTTTCAGTGTGTGTGTGTGTGTGTGGGTCAATATGTGATTTATGCTTTAGTTGTGTTTCTTTTATGAACTTGAGTGTCTTGAGTTTAGCGCATTTGATAAGAATTGTGATGTCCTCTCAGCAGTGGAAATTTCCTCTTATGAGTATGTAGTGTCCTTCCCTATCTCTTCTGATTCGTTTTGAAGTCTATTTTGTCAGTTATTAAAATGGCTACACTAGCTTGTTATTAGGTCCACTTGCTTGGAATATTTTTTCACATCCTTTTATCCTGAGATGATGTCCATCCTTGATATTGAGGTATATTTCTTGGTTGCAGCAGAAAGATCCTGTTTTAACATCCATTGTGTTAGTCTATGTCTTTTTTTTTTGGAGAATTGAGACTACAGATATTGAAAGACATCAAGGAACAGTGTTTGTTGATTCCTGTTATGTTGTTGTTGTTGTTGTGCGTGCGTGTGTGTGTGTGTGTGTGTGTGTGTGTGTTGGTGCTGTGTATTTCTCCTCTTTTGATTTGCTGGTCTGGATTATTTATTTCTTGTGTTTTCATGGGTGTGGTTAACCTTGTTAGGTTGAGGTTTCCTTCTAGTGCCTCCTAAAGGGCTGGATATCAAGATAAATATTACTTAAATTTAGTTTTATCATAGAATGTCTTATTTTCTCTATCTATTGTGATTGAAACTACACATTTAGTGCTTTAATTATTATGTGTTCAGGCAGTTTCTTTTCTGGCCCATTTTATTTGGTATTCTGTATGCTTCCTGGGCCCTTGAGCTGGGTTTCTTTACTTTTCTCTATTCCTATTATTCTTAGATTTCATGTTTTCATAGTGTCCTGTATCTCCTGCTTTGTACCAGGAGGTTTTTTAGGTTTAACATTTTCTTTTACCAATGTATCCATTTCTTCTATTGTATCTTCAATGCCTGATATTCTCTCATTCATCTTTTGCATTCCATTCTGTTGGTGAAGCTTGCCTCTGTAGTTCCTGTTGTTTGAATTCCTAAATTTTTAATTTTCAGAATTCCCCCAGTTTGGGTTTTCTTTATTGAATCAATTTCCACTTTCAGATCTTGGACTGTTGTATTCATTTCCTTCAATTGTTTGTGTTGTCACAGATTTCATTGGGGGATTTATTCATATTCATTTCCTCTTTAAGGACCTTGATCATATTCATAAAGGATATTTTAATGTCTTTTTCTTATGCTTCTGCTATGTTGCAATCCTCAAGGCATCTGCTGGGGTTGCTGGGCTCTATAGAGACACAGTGTCCTGACTATTATATTGATTGTATTTTCTGGCTTGCATGTAGGCATCTGGGTTTGGAAGGACTGTAGTTCTATGTGCTAGTATCTGGTCTTGTCTTTTTTGGTTGGGTGCTTGGTGGTCAAATGTTGCCTAGTAGGAAATTCTCCTGGGATCACTTTGTTTCTAGTTATTGGGAGATGACATTGAGGAATGGGGTTTGATTGGGAATGGGGTTGGCTGAGGGATAAAAACTGAGTTTTCCACCAGGATCCCTGAGAAAGGAGGCAGAGAGTGAGGAGCGGTCATAGAAGGTGCTCTGCTACAGAGCTGGGAATGAGACTGGGAGGTTGAACTTGGAGGAACAGAGGGACAGGTGAAGACCTGAAGTTAGCCTACCTGTTTTGCTCATCTGAATGGCCTGCAAGGTTCCAGAGAACGCCTGTTGGAGTTGGGGCCTGGCATTAAACAATGAATGGGGTGGGGAGCTTAGAGAGGAAGCTCTTTGTGATCCACTGGAGATGAGGGAACGAAGGGTGAGGGAAACCTAGGCAAGCAATCTCTTGCAGAGCTAGGAAGAGCATGGGGGGATTGATTTTGGAGATGAGGTATAAGTGGAGATCTGCAGTTAACCTATCAGTTTCCCTGGCCAGTCTTTCTTTTTAAGCAAACAAAACAAACAAATGAACAAACAACAAGGGCTCTCTCTGTATGTAGCCCTGGCTGTCCTAGAACTCACTATATGAACAAGGCTGGCCTCAAACTTACCTTTGCCTACATTTGTCCCCTAAGTACTAGGACCAACTTTTTTCTTTTTTGGTCCCAGTGTATTTCTAGATGTTTTGCTTTATTTCCTTCAAAACTCAAAGAAAACAGAACTGTTTTTCAAGTGACAGAAATTCTTTTACATATACCAGCCTAAGACTCAGTGTTATCATTTAATATTCATTCATAGTTTTTTCTCATGTAAATCTTCAATTTTACCAGAAAATGTTTGTAATTACACTTTTAATTAATTTAGTAATTTCTTTTATGTCTACCATTTTATCGGCATTATTTTTCATGATAATCTTCAATTTTAATATGTCTTTCTATATACTTCCTCCATTTTATCAGAAATGTTTTCAATGTAAATCTTTGATTTTATCTCAAATGTTTCTTTTTAAAATTTATTTTCTATATTCTTTGTTTTCATTCCTTAGGGTTTTACTGCTGTGAACAATAAACATCATGACCAAGGCAACTCTTATAAGGACAACTGGGGTTGGCTTACAGGTTCAGAGGTTCAGTCCATTATCATCAAGGTGGGTGAATGGCAGCGTACAGTCAGGCATAGTACAGGAGGGGCTGAGGGTTCTACATCTTCATCTGAAGGCCAATAGAAGACCGGCTCTCACATGGTTGTGGGGAGGGTCTCATTGCCCACCTCCATGGTGACACACTTTCTCCAAAAAAGCCACACCTACTTCAACAAGATCACAACTCCTCATAGTGCAAATCACTGGGCCAAGCATATTCAAACCACCACAGTCTCATGGGTTGCCTAACCATTTGGTTCTCAACCTTTCTAATACTGAAATCCTTTAAAATAGTTCCTTGTGTTGTGGTGACTCCCAACTATAAAATTATTTCATTGCTACTTTGTAACTGTAACTTTGCTACTCTTATGAATTATAAGGTAAATATCTGATATGCAGGATATCTGATATGTAATCATCAAAGGGGTCATGACCCACAGGTTGAGAACTGCCGGCCTAGCTTGTCTGACCAATGAATCCCTGAAATCCTGCCTCTACCTCTCAGTGCTCTTTGTGTGGCAAATGCTTTGTGTACTGAGACATCTCCCTCTAATCTTCAGAACATAATAGAGGAAAGAAGATGACCTGGTTTATTGTTCCATGGCCCTATAATAGCCATAAGAGTATAGTAACTGATTTATTCATCAAATATCTATTTAACAAGTATTTCTCAAGCTTGGCATTATAATGAAAAAATCAGACAAAGCTACTGTCAGACAGAGCAGGCAGAACATAAACAAATAATTAAGCATCTAATGTGTAGGTGGTAGGTACAACTGAGAAAAATAAAGGTAAAAACAAAGATGGAAATGGTTTTCATCAAGGTGGAGAGGCAGGGCCTTGCTGAGTATGTGAGGACATCTGAGAGAAGGAGAATGACTCAGGTACTATGGAAGATACTACAAGATAGACAACTGCCATTTGTGATGTTACATGAAGTCAACTTGCCTCGGTTTAGAATCACCTGGGAAGACAGCCTCAGTGAGAGCTTGCCTAGATGGATTGGACTATGGGCCTGTATATAGAGGATTATTTCAAGAAAGCCCAGCATTTGCATGCATTCATTAAACCATTGCTCTGCATTCTTTACCGTGGATGTGATTAGACCAGTTCTCTCAAGCTCCTGCTGCTATTTCCTCTCTGCTATGATAGACCATAGCCTGGAATTCTGGGCTACAATCCATCCTTTCTCCCTCAAGTGGCTTTGTCAGGCTGTTTAGGCACAGCAACGGGAAACAAAACTGAGACAGCCTTGGAGAGAGTAGAGTAAATGTGGCTATGTCTGATCAGCAGGGAGTTCAGGGCCCGTCAAATGTAGCTGAGAATGGAGAGTATGATTGGCAGAGGCGAGGGCAGGTTATTGTCACCATGGAGACCATGGCTTTGGGCTTGAGCTTTGAGATGGAGCATCAGGATGAAATTAGAATCAGCATGATAGGATCTGACTTGCCATTCAACAGGATTGATCTATTATTGAAAATAGATTTGGATAAGGGGTAGGGAGCAAGCTTGTAGCAGAGAAGTCATTTAGAAGGCTATGGGAGGAATTCGGGAGACAGAATTAGTCTAGCTATTAGTCCAGAGTGACTCAATAGATAATGTTAGAAAGGGTTGGACCTTTGATTGAGTTTCATGAGTGTAGGAAGATAGCTTCATGTTGCCATAGAGATATTCTAGCATGCTGACCATGGACTTTCTTACCCTGCATCGCCTATATCATGACATCTCTTACTAGCCTTTGCACGGGTATTCCCCCCTGGGAAGAACATCCATTATCTCACACCACAGCTTCCTCTTCCTCTTAACCTTCTTTCTGATGCTCACTCATTCCATTGCTCCTGTCTTCCTCCCATGGCTTCCTAACTAGAGCATGTTAAGACTTTATCATCTCTAAGATGGTCCTCCAGTTTCCTGACACACATGCTTCCAAGATCTCCCTGAGACAAGCTTGTCCCATGTCCTCTCTGTGCTGTCTTCAGTATCTTTATTGAGGGAACACCATCTCTGGGCATGATGTGACCATTGCTCTGTCAAACTGTCAGCAGAGATGATCAACCAAAGGCAACTGCACTAGGTCAGACTCATTAATTTTCCCCCTGGAGGTCTTGCCGCTCTCCAAGGACTTATAGTTAGTGGTTACTAGAAGAGAGGGCTCACTATGTTCTTCCCCCTCCCCAACATTAATGTGCATATAGTGGTTGTTTTAGAGAGGAGCTCGAAGGTCATGTCTCTCCTCAAGGATTTATGGACAATTCAAGCTACTGGGACCACAAAGAAATTTTTCTCATCAGTAGAGTAGCTGCCATTGGTTTCATAATGCTTCTGTGGGTAACCCCGATAAAACCCAATAGTTTACCAAGCTCCCATCTGCATCTGATGTTGGGTCCTGTTCTAGTGTCACTTCGGTTGCTGTGATAAAACATTCCAAATAAGCCACACAGTGGAGAAAGTGTGGATCTGGCCCACAATTTCAGTCTACAGTTCACCATAGAGGTAAAGAAAGGGTAGGAGTTCAAACAGTTAGCCAGATCATATATACACACTAGAACAGAGGGAACTGAATGGATCCTGGCTTGCTGGCTTTACTTAGTACTCAGCTAGAGTACAGCCCATGTTCAAGGTGAGACTTCCCACATTATTCAACAGTCAAGACAATTAATTCCCTACAGATAAGGCCATGGGCCAGCCTGACCCAGACAATTCCTTATTAGGACTTCCTTCCCAGATGACTCTAAATTTTGGCAAGCTGACAATTAAAAGCCTAATCAGCACATTACCTATCTTAGTTTGGGTTTCATTGCTATAAAGCACTGGGAGCGCCAAGTGTTCTGCTTCTTGATCCAAAGAGAGCTAGGAGGAGGCTGTCTTCCAGAAGCAGCCAAGTGGAGCATCTGGATCATACTGACCAGATTTGAGCATATACATGAGACCCCAAAGCCCCACCTCTACAATGACACACTTCCTCTAACAAGGCCACACCTCCTCCAATAAGGCCATATCTCCTAATAGTGTCACTTCCCATGGGCTAACCATTCAAACACACAGGAGTCTATGGGGGCCATAACTTTTCAAACCACTGATGAGATGAGCAGACAGTTTTTTACGTCTTAGGATGTAATGTTCTTGGAAGAAATGTTCTTCAAGCTCCTGCGCTGGGGACTCCAGGGGGAAGATGGTCTGGGTCTTGTCTGGTGACAGCATCAGACTCACCACCCTTGAGAAAGTCCTTCAGAAAGTCACCAATAGATTTCACTCACTGTCATGCTCTGACCGTAAATCTGAATTTGTCAAATGAACACTGTGTATCCTTATTCCACAAGAAAGAAAACAGATGATTAGTTGATTTAGTTAACTTATCACTGATGGAAAAAAGCAACCCAAGAGTCCCTTCTAGACCCTCCCATCGACAGTTCCCCGCCGGCCAGCATCCACTCCTTCTCACTGCTTGGCTGCTTACTGTAGAAGAGGGCAGATGCACCTGTAGCCCTGTGTGAGAACCACTCCTCAACCTGCATCCCATTATCTCTCCTACATAGTTGGGAGATTATGGGTCATGAACTTGGAGGGAATTGTAGTTAACATATTCTTAAAAATGGATGTGGACTAGAGAGATAGCTCAGCAGTCAAGAGAGCTTGCTGCTCATGCAAGGGACCCAATTTTGGTCCCCAGCATGCATATCAGGCAGCTCACACAATCATTTGTAACTCCAGCTTCAGGGGCCCAATGTCCTCTTGTGGTCTCTGGGGCCACTGAACTCATGGGTACATGCCCACACTCAAACACAATTAGAAAAAAATATTTTGTAAAAGTAACACAAGAACCATTTATAAAAAAATAATAATAAACCCATACATGAATATAAGGGCAATATACCTCAAAAACTGACTGAGAAAGATCAACTATGAGATACTGCCAATGAAACTCTCAGGTGCTAAAGACTTAGAAACAATATATAAGTCCCAACCCCAACCGCACACATTATCTATAAAGGACAAAATGGACATCGGTGTCAGGAATGCCCTGCAGAGCAAAGTGTGAAGGGAGCGTTCTTTTCAAATAACCAAAGGAAAACAAATAAATCATGAGCCAAGGATTTCATCTGCAGCAAAGCCATCATTCTATCATCAAGGCTATGAAAAGACACGGTTCATATCCAAGGAGCAGGAGGGGGACTTGGTCCACATGATCCCTTCCTGCATAATCCGATGGAGGCTAACTGGGGAGGAGAAGAAGCTGTGATACAGAATGGTGTGAATATACAATTTGTTTCTCTGATGCTCTACGATTCAGGGACCTGGAGCCAGGACTGCAAAGAATGTATAAGTGTCATATATCCTGATGAAGGATACAGCTCAGAATCAGAATTGGAAGATTTAAGAAACTCAGAACCATGTTCCCTCACACCCTAGGTGGGTCTGACTCTCTCTGTATGTCTTTCCCTAATAATCTCCACCATTATTTTGATATTTAAGGAGGTGTATTTGTTTCATGTGTATGAATGTTTGGTCTGTGGTGCCCACAGAGGCACTGCATCCTCTGGAGCTGGTGTGACAGGTGACTATGTGCTGTGTGCCAGGACCTGAATCTGGGTCCTTTGGAAGAACAAGCACTCCTAACCACTGAGCCACCTGTTCTTTCTTTAAGATGGTCTCTCACTGAATCTGGAGCTTACCATTTCAGCTGTGGTAGCTGTGGTAGCTGTGGTAGCTGTGGTAGCTGTGGTAGCTGTGGTAGCTGTGGTAGCAAGCCAGCACTCTTGACTCCTGTCTCCCACCTATACGCTGGCCTCCATATGTGCATAAAGTCAAGGACACCACACACACACACACACACACACACACACACACATACACACACGCACACTCAGAAACACAAGTTCCACACCCCACACATGTTTTTGTTGCTGAGAAATACTCAAAGAAGAGAGCAGATGAGGATAACCACTGGATGCAGTGCAGGAAGTCAACTGTCCTGACTTGGAATTTATAAGCCAGAAACTAAAAATCTAGTAAAAGAGAGAGCAAAGAAAGGTATTTTAGCAAGCGTTAACACTGGGTAGTGACTAGAGCAAAAATATACCCTTTTGCAAGTATCAAAGAAAATCTTTTTTAAAAGAGCAAAAAATACATTTCATATAGAATAAGAAACACACCAAGCATGATCTAGAATAGTTACAAGATATATTGACATAGGAGTTGGCAGGCAATATGTTAGTCAGATCAGCAAATATGAATAAGCTTAAGTTGTCTAGTAAAAGAAGTTATTCTCAAAATGTCTGATAAAACAATAGGTCCTAGTCTATGGCATACAGGCTAGGTACACTGAACATGAGGTCATGAAAAAGCCTGCATTTAGGACCAGCAGGATGGCCCAGTGGCTAGAGGTGCTTGGTGCCAAGCATGATGCCCTGAGTTCAGTCTCCAGGACTCTGGAAGGGGAGAATTGGTTCCCATAACCTCTCCGTCCTCTGACCTGCGCCATCCATTCATGTGTGGACACACATTAAATGACTAAATATAATAAAAAGGATTTTAACTCCTTTATTTGACAAAAAGTAGGACAGACAATGTTATCACGTCTAAATGCAGACAGCAGTAAACTGGAGGGCAGCTCTGGTGTCACTGAATGTGGGTTGTTTAGGGAAGAAGTTTGAGAAGATAAAGAGACACATTACACAGCAGTAGTGTACATATGCCAGTTACAAATAGCCTCGTGCAGATTCTGCCTGTGAGAAAAGTAGGCGTTGTGCCCAGGGAAGAATAAATGGACAGAAATTATAATAAGAAGAAAGCTTTACGCCACTTTGAGAAGAGATGCCATGTGAGCAAAACATAACCACAAAGAGAGAGGGCTCAGCCAACACTGGTATTCCACTCCGTCTCACTTCATAAAGGAGCTTCTGTGGATCCTGTTCCCCTAGCTGGGCCATCTTGTCTGGATGTGCCTGGTCCTGCAGTGACTGATGTGCTGGGGGGAGGGGCGGGGGGGGGCAAGGGCGGGGCAGGAGAGACAGATGGATAACAACCCAGGGGAAACAGAACTGAATTGGGGGAGGGGACGATGATGCTCCCCCTTCTGAGAGGAGAAGGGGAAAAGGCATGGGGGAAGGAGCTGTGAGAGGAGTGGGCTGATTTGGGGATGTAAGATGAATAAATAAATATATTAATTTTAAATTAAGAATGTAACTTCTCTTCAATAAGCATGAAGCTTCATTGAACTTGTGTTAGATCAGGAAGGTGTTACAGACAAGTTCCCCAGAAGAAATATCACCAGCAGAACACTCTGGTCACAACATAGGGAGGAAAGCCACAAAAAGCAACGTTTAGAGCCTTTCTCCCTGGGTTGGCAAGATGGCTTCTCAAGTAAAGGGACTTGCTGCCAGGCCTGACAAGCTGAGTTTGATCCCTGGGATCCACATGGTGGAAGGATATAGGCAAGTCCCGCAAGCTGTCCTCTGACTACACATGCACCTTACATGTGCACACAGCCATGTACACAATAGACAAGACACTTTTTTCCAAAGATGGAAGAAAGGTAACTGACTCTCGCATCTAGAACAGAAACCTCTGTTCATAAGTAAAAGACTCCAGGCATAAAAACAGGAAGGACAGATAAAGAATTAGGAAACAGAAGATGTCTACAGCTTAGTGCCTTGAGAGAATTTCCAGGTCTTAGTGAAGCTAAGGGAAGCCAGGCAGAAGTCAGTGGCCTCAAGCCCTCAGGGGAATGACTAGAGTTGACAAAGTGCCAGAGGGGGTGATGCCAAAGGTCTCTCTTACTGATCATGTAAAGAAGCACTCTAACCTGGAAGGATGGATTGTGTCATAAAAAGATCGTCAGGCAAGCATGAAGATCAGAGTTCAGATCCCAGTGGTCATGTAAGAAGCTGGGCATGGCAGATCGGGTCTGTTGTCTCTTAAGGAGTCAGGAGGTTCCCTGGGTATCACTGACCAGCCAGTCTACCATAATTGGTGAGGTCCTAGTGAGAGACTGTTTCTCAGAAATAAGGTAGACGGGGGCAAGTAGAGAGACAGATCTGGAGTTAAGAACGTTTACTGTTCTTGCAGCATCCACATGGTAGCTCACAACCACCACTTCCAAGGGCTCTGGCATCTATGTGGCCACATGAGTTTATCCAACTATACACACATGGATGATAAACAATAGAAAGATGATAGATAGATAGATAGATAGATAGATAGATAGATAGATAGATAGATAGATAGAGAAATGTAATTTCTCCTGAGAAATTACATCTGAGGTTAACCTTTGGCTTCTACACACATGCACACACATGTGCAAGTATACTCTCATGTATATACACACCTACAAACACATTAGCACATACAAACACATAATTCTTTTTGATTAGGGAACCACTGACACATATTCACAAAA
Source organism: Apodemus sylvaticus (assembly GCF_947179515.1). NCBI lineage: Eukaryota > Metazoa > Chordata > Mammalia > Rodentia > Muridae > Apodemus > Apodemus sylvaticus. The sequence goes on from NC_067480.1 coordinate 78,279,606, forward strand.
GGCCAAGTATCAGGCCCAATGGGCTGGACTGAAAAAAAAATCTCAAAACATGTGTAGACCTACACAGCATGTTCAGAAGACTCTTGCTTCAGGCTTCCCTGGACTAAATCTCTGCTTCCATCCAACAAATCTGCATAGCAGGACATGAAAGGGTAAACTGTCTCCCAGCGACTTGACTGCATTCCAGAATGAAGCTCAAGAGTATTTATATCAAGTGTATAAATACCCGACACCCAACATGTTAAGAAGCATAGTGTCTGGCATCCAATGAAAAATTACCAGGCATGCACAGAAGCGAGAAAATACAACCACCCATAATGAGGAGAAAAATCAATTAACACCAACCAGAACTGGACCCACACATTACAGTCAGCAGGCAAGGACAAGAAAGGAGTTCTATTTATAACTTAAGCTTAAGAAAGTTGATGCCAAGGCATATTCGATTCATATATGATCCAAGTTGAATATCCAGAGACAAAATGTACAGTGTTTTATATGAAAATGCACCGGTGTACAATTAGTAGTGGATAGAATATAATAACAAGCACATTTGAAGGCCATGACAGTATCAGTCTAAAATGACACCCAGAGGATGTCTCTAATGTCTAACATTATGAAAGATAAATGTGTTGCTAGAGAGATATGGCTTAGAGATTAGGAAGACATTCTGCTCGTCCAGAAGAATTTCAGGTTTCCAGCAACCATGTGGTATCACAATTGTCCATAACTCTGGTGCCAGTGGCCCTGATGCCCTCCTCTGGACTCTATGGGTACTGTACTCATGTGCACACATACACAAATATGTGCATAAGAATAATTAGAAAGAAAATAAATCATATAAAAATGAGAGCAGGCAGATCATTACATGTATTGTAAAAATGACAAGGAAGATATTTTAAACAATTTCATGGCAATTAATTTGATGATTTGTATGTAATGGTTGAAATACACAAATTCTCAAATCTTATGCAAGAGCAAGTAAGCAGGCCTATGCCTATGAAAGAACTGTAAATGGTAATGAGAAACCTCAGTAAAGGAAAGCTTCAGACCTACAGTGAAATTAATTCCATATTCAAGGAATAATGTCAACTGGCAACAAATTTTTCACAAAGTTCAATGAGGAGAGTGGACTTTATAATGTAAGCATGTTTCTGCTCTTAAAACCAGTAAGGCAACCCAGGGATTAAGAATACTTTCCATGCAATCCTGATAACCTGAATTCCATCACCAGAGCCTACATTAAAAGACAGGTGTGGTAGTGACGTGCTATATTCCCATATCTTCTATGAAGAGATGGGAGAATCACCCAGAAGCCTGTGGGCCAGCTAGCCTAGAGGATTCAGCACAGTGGCAGAAAGTGTGGAAGAGATCTTGACTCAAAACAAGGTGGAGAGAGAAAACAAACTGTTGAAAGTAGTCCTTTTACATATGCACCACAGCACACGTGTGCCTACACACACACACACACACACACACACACACACACGTGTGCATGTGCACACACACACAATTAATTTAAAAAATAGATAAAGGAAGATATAGATATAGGAAGAAAAGACCAATATCCTTTGTAATTTTTATACAAAGTTATTAATAAAAATTCGTATAACTCAAGTAAAACAAAAAAGTGAAAAGAAAACAAAACAATAAGGAGAAGTGGTATTTACCCCTAGAAATAAGGTTAGTTCAGCATTTTACAAATCATCTCCATATAAGCTATCATGTTAGGAAACAAACCATGTGTCTGGAGCTGGAGAGATGGATAGGCAGTTAGGAGCACTTGCTGCTCCTGCAGAAAACATAGGTTCTCTTTCCAGCAGCAATACATAACCCACAACCATCTGAAACTACAGTTCCAGTGAAATGGATACCTTCTTCTGGCCTCTATAAATACCAAACGTACACTGGTACACATGTATACATGCAGGCAAGACACTAATACACATAATTTTTAGGTAAATATATAAAATAGAATCATGTGACTGTGTTTCGTGTGAACCTATAGCTCTGTGGCTGGAGTGCTTGACTAGCATTCACAAAGCCCCAGGTTTCATCTCCAGCTCCAAATAAGCTGGGCACGGAGGACATGCCAGTAATCCCAGTATTTGGGATGTAGGATCAGAAGTCCAAGGTCGTTATTGGTTATATAGAAAGTTAGATGTAAGCCTGCAATACATGAAACCTAATCTCAAACAACAAAATCAAATAAAACCCAGATGATCATCTCCACAGACTCAGGAAAAGTGTTTCAAGAATTGAATCAGAACACTAGAAATGGAAGGATACTTTTTGACCTAACAGATTATTTTGAAAGTGCTACAAATCACAGCGTGTTATGGACTCTTCCCCCACAAGAAGATAGGACCTTCACTCACCATTTCTATGTAATATCTCTTGAAGTTTTCAGCTGAAGCAATGAAACCAGAAATGTAATGAAAAGTATCCAGACTGGGAGGAAAGAAAGCTATCTTTTTCCATTGCGGTAATTCATGTAGAATGCTCAAGAAAAAAAAAAAGATGAGACTTTAACAAATTTGTGTAATAAAAGACTGGCTATCATTACTTTGTTTCTGTCGATTTGACACAGGTGTAAACACAGTAGGATGAGAACATCCCTGCTGAGGAATTGCCTCCATCAGACTGGCCTGTGGGCGGGTCTAAGGGCACATTTTCTTGATTGCTGATTGCTGCAGGGATTGGAGCGCCTGGCCCACTGTGGGCAGTGCTATCTTTAGGCAGCTGGGCTGTGTGAGCAAGCCTGCTGAGCAAGGCAGGGAAGCCAAGCAGGGGTTCCTCTGTGGTTCTCACCTCTGGTTCTGCTTGAGCTCCTGCCACAACTTCCCTGAGTGATGCACTGTGATCCAGATGTGTACACCAAACAACTCCTTTCCCTGTCAGGTTGCTTTTAGTCAGTTTATTACTACAACAGAAAGCAAAATAGAACACCAACCTGCATGAATCAGCCTTCTTTCTCTCTATAGTTAACAAAGGGTGGGAAACTGAAATTAGATAAATGTCATTTATGACTTCATCAGAAACATGAGCTACTTGGGATAAATCTAACAAAAGATGCAGGAGACCTACCCACAAACCACTGAAGAAAATTAAAGTCCACAAAGATAAATGAAGATGTGCTACATCCATAAATAAGAGTATCACAAATTCAAACTATAATGACATATCACAACACACGTGTACAAACACATACTTTCAGATGTATGGATTCATTTTAAGCATTTGGAAACAGTTTGTAGGAAATATAACTTTAAAAAAAAAGTCTGCTATTGATATAAAATGCAGAACTGCTTTAGAAAACAACTTCTATGACTTCTTAAACCTAAACATGTCTCCATCCTATGATACAATCATTCAAGTAGTAGGTACTTATCCAAACAATAAAAGCAGGTTTCTATACTGATGTTCCTAATGTTCCCAGCGTCTTTATCTGTATTAGGCAGAGACTAGAAACAGTCAGGCATGGTGGTGCATTCCCAAGATACTTTTGGTTCAGGAGGATTTGTGAGGCTTAGGGCAACCTGGGTTACAAAACAAGACTGTGCTTGAAAACAAAAATGAAAACACCAAACCAAAGCAACAACAAAAACAAACAAACAAAACACCAACCAACCACGGAGCCCAAAGCAAACAACTCCACCAAAGAAAAACCTGTAAGTGACAAATGCCTTCAGGTGCACGGACCAGCAAGTTGTTGGGCATCCATATTGTCACAAAATTCCACTCAGAAATAAAAGTAAACAAAGGCTAAAACATGTACAAATCTCAAAATAATTACACCTTGTCCAAGAAATTACACACAAAAGGATGCATACTGTGGGGACCCAGTCGTAGTACACTCTACGGGATACGAGCTGAGCTGCCCTGGCAAAGCAGTGGCGTCCACCGAGAGATGGCTGAGGGAGCTCCTGCGTGCACACAGGCTTGTGCTCTGTCACTATGTCCCCCATCCTGATGTGGTAGTGTTTTCTTGGGTATTCATAAATGTCAACACTTGTCAAGTGGTGCATCTTAAACACATACAGCCTGTTGTATACTAATTATATTTCAATAAGGTTATTGAGAAAAGACTTTCACATAAAAATCTGTGACAGGGTCTTCTATCTTGTCCGGATGCCCTCAATTCACCATCATCCTGCCTCAGCTTTCTGAATAGTAAGAGCACCATCAAACCCCATGGGTGTCTGGCCTCAAATCTACCTATATATCTCTTTACACATGCGTGCATACACACACGCATATACCATTCCTACACACACACATATACCATTCCTACACATGAACACACACATATACCATTCCTACACACGCACACACACATATACCATTCCTACACACACACACATATACCATTCCTACACACACACACACACACATATACCATTCCTACACACGCACACACACACACACACACACCATTCCTACACACACACACACACACATATACTATTCCTACACACACACACACACACACACACCTTTTGAGAAAAGGTCCCTTTGTGTTAACTTTGGCTAGCCTGAAATCCTATGTAGTCTAGATCTATCTCAAACTTGGAGTGATCTTCCTGCCTCTGCCTCCTGAGTGGTGGGATTATTATACACGTTGTGCCACCATGCCTGGAACCCAAACTATTTTTAATGATGCTGTTCCAACAGCAAATTAGAGCAAAGTATCATAAAACAACTCTGGACAGATAATTAAAATGTAAAGGGAATTAGAGAATTCAGTAAAGCACTGATAATCAAACCACTATTGCATTTATAAAACATATTTAAAGAAATAATGAGAGAATAATTCATGGCTTTAACAGTGTACCTATAAGCACTCAAGAATCAAAATAACTTAATTTAAAAAATATTTAACGAGTCTTCAAAATATACAAGAAAGAAAATAATTAATGTATAATAGATGAATAATTGAGATGGGGAAAAAGAAAGGAGTAACTCCAGCTCCAGGGGATTCAATATTTGAGGATTCTTGTCTCTATAACCACTATATGCATAGGTATGCACACCTACACACAAGTGCACACATTCATAAAAATTTAATAAAATAAAATTGTTTTAAAATACAGGCTTAAAAGCAACATAAATAAATAACATTGATATATATATTGTGTGTATATACATACATACATACATACACACACAGTGTGTGTGTGTATAGGTGTATGATTATTATCAAGGCATAAACATCCACAAATCTAGAGATAACTTTCTTTTTAAATGAAGCAACTACTTTCCACAAATTTATACAAATATATTGAATCAGAATAGCAGGGTGGAAGTTCACTGACTGTAAGTTTATATATATTTTGACATTTAGAATCATGTTAGTATTTTACATATTCAAAGGATAAAGTAGAACCAACCTGAGAGAATGAATGTAAATATCATACTTAAGTACTCTCCAAGAAAGTACCAGATAACTACAAAAGAAAAAACGTAACACAGAATGGTAGTTCAAAATATCACAAAAAAGGATCTACGAATATCAATAAAGAACAAACAGTATAAATCCCTTTCTGTTTTTCAGTGACAAAAAAATGGAAATCACTTAGATACAGTTTCCACCAAGATTACATTAATGAATCCTAGGCAGGTGAGTTAGCAGGTGGGAGTGGTTGCTATGCAAGCCTGAGGACTTGAGTTCAAATCTCCAGTAGTCGCCAAAACCAATCATGGCCACATGTGTGTCTGCAACTCAATGCTCTAGGGAGCAGAGACAGGAGAGTGGCTGAGGCCTGCAGGCTGCCAGCCTAGCTCACCCTGTCTCAAAGGAATACAGTAGACAGTGACAGAGCAGGACAAACAGCACCCTACTATGGCTTCTGCAGTAGCTACAAAAAGTCTTCAAAACTTTAAAGTCCACTGCTAGTGACATTTTCTTCAGCTAGATTCCACCTCTTCAAAGTTCCATAACCTCTCATATTGGCACCAGCTGACTGGGAACCAAGTATTCTAAAAGGGATATTCTCATTCATTTTAATTTGTGGGTATCAAGTACATGTGTATGTATACACACACACACACACATACACACACACACACACGCACACACACACACGCGCACACACACACACACACATACACACACGCACACACACACGCACACACACAAGCATGTATGCACATACTACACACACACAGAGACAAGCGTGCATGCACATACCACATACACAAACGTGCACTCACATACTACACACACATAAGTGTGCATGTGCATATCACACTTACACAAATCACACTTGTATTCATGTACGCACACACAATCATTAAACTTTTTCTAAAAGTACATTAACTGATTGTCAACCACAAGAGACACTAGGTCCATCCAGACTGTGGGAGATCATAAAAGATAACAGGTTGTGAGTGTTTTAAAATGCCAGTGGTGTGGAGAACAAAGGCAGAGGGAGGAGACTGCTCCAGACCCAGGAGGCTGGATGAAGAAAATGGAATTCTGCATTAGAAAACACAGTTCTCGTGCTCGAAGGGACACTAATGGGATAATGGATGAAATTAAAACATAAACAATTGATTAGCTAATAGAATTGCAGCAATGTTGCTCTCCTATTTGACAGATGCCCTGTGCTTATGTGACAAAATGTCTTCAGAAATAATTATGAGGCACAAACAAACATGACATGTGCATCTCACTATCAGACGAAGCAGGGAGGGTTGGCCGACTAATAACTGATCTGTGTTATAAGCAGATCTGACTGTAAGCAGATCTGAGCAAGTACAGCTGGAAATTCGAACATTAGTTTTGCAGCTTTTGAAGAATAAGTGGGCAGCGGTGACAAAGCAAAGCTTAAAAGTTACAGTTTTACTACCCAGGATAGTCGTGATGCCCAGTACATATAAGTGGCGGTTTGTGTGTGACATCCCCCCCCCACCCGCCACAGGCATGTTTGAGCTCGGGGTCCCCAGATGTTGATGCTGCTCTAAAGGGTTATGAAATCTTTAGGAGGCTTGCTGGAGGAGTAAACCACTGGGGGTGGACCTTGAGGTTTGATTACCCAGCCTCACTTCCTGTCCCTCTCTCTGCTCCCTGACTGCTAACAGTTTGAGTAATTGGTTCACTTCCTGCATACCCTCTCCACCAAGGTGGTAGGAGTCAGGGTGGGGTGAGGTGATAATGTGTTATTGGACTATGAACCCAAATATTCTTGCCCTTCCTTAAGTTGCTTCTTGTCACAGGTAGATGGTAGCATGAGGACAATGGTAACCGATAATATCCCAGTTTCTTTAAGCCACAATGCTTCTTTGTCCCAAGTGCTGACTGTTTATTATGGTAATTATGAACCACTCTCCATAAAAACCTCCAGCTCTGGGCACACGAATCTTTGCTATTTTGCACTATCAAATAGTCATTAATTTCTAGGCCCGAGGAGACTAAAAATTCTCTTTTAAAATTTATATTGTTATTGTTTATATGAATGCATGTGCTTTTGTGTGTGTGAGTGCAAGTACCCAGGAGGGCAGAGATGTCTGGTCTTTTGATGTCGCAATTATAGATGGCTGTGAGTGACCTGATAGAGGTGCTAGGAAACAGCAGTGGGTCCTCTGTGAGAGGAGTGCTAGCTCTTAATTGTGGAGTCATCTCTTCAGTCCCATATGTATTCTTGATTGAGGGAATGAATGAATGAATGCATGAATGAATGAATGAATAGGCTATAGATTCAAAATGCCTGGATCCAAGTGCTTGGTCTTATTTAGATACGTGACTAAAGTTCTGTGGAACTCAGCTTACTAATGTTTATTTCATGGATTGGATAGACGGCTCAACAGTTAAGAACACTCACTTTAACTCTAAACCAAATGGGTATCCCCAGAGTACTACACTCTTTACTGTGCTTGCCTGCCTTACTAGGAATTTGTGTGTGTGTGTGTGTGTGTGTGTGTGTGTGTGTTTCCAAATTGGGACATTATAACATTCAAAACATCTAGTTTTCAACAAAAAATTATGAGGTATGGAAAAGTATGATTCATAAATTGGAGCAGAATGGGAATGAAAAGAAACCATCCCTAGAGGATCCCAGATACTGAGAATTTAGATTGACCATTTCAAATGCACTCAAATTTATAAACAAGGCTTTATAAATAGCATTCGAGGAAATCATGAGACTAGAGAAACAGTAATAAATAAAAACATAGAAATATATATATATCCACACGTGTATGCATACAACACACATGCACCCAAGGAAGACATAGAAATCATTAAAAACCAACTCAAAGTTCTGCAGTTAAAAAGTGTCCTTACACAGATGGACATTTCACTTGAGAAATTGGAGTAGATTAAAAGAATCAACTGCAAAAATAAAGCTAACTGAGACCACAGAGGCTGAAAAAATGAAGAAAACCAAGTTTTCCAGGCTCAGTCCCATGGGACACTGTAAAGTATGCCAGACACACGTACACAAGGAAAATCCCAGAAGGAAAAGAAAGGGAGAAGGGGCGAAAGCAATGGTCAAAGGAATAGCTCCAGTGTTCCCAAACGTGATGAAAGACATGAATCTATACTCAAAGGACCAATAAATAAATAATAAGCCCAAACATATCTAAGGCAGGATTTATCACAGTCAAATGGCAGTGGGATGGAAGTCTAAAGACAGTCTTGAGAGTAGCAAGCTAGGGGAGAGTTGTGCACAGGGGATCTTCCAGATGATTAAGAGCTGATTTCTCACTAGCAGTTATACAAGCCAAAGTGTGGTGGGTTCATATTTAAAGTGCTAAATGGGGTTGGGGAGGCTGTATATCTTGTTAAACTGTCTTCACAATATGAGGAGAAAAACAAGACATGCCAAGGTTTAAGATAAAAGAATTAAAGGATTTGTCATAGATAATTCTCTGCAAGCCATGCTAAAAGCAGCCTTCCAACTTTATGGGAAAACACAAGGAATAACAGAGGTTGACTGGTAAAAAGCAAACACATAGGCAAAGATAACTACAATGACAAAGGCAGATACAAATGCCACAGTTTTGTTTGTAACTCCCCTTTCTCCTTAGATGAATTAGAGACCTCTTCATCAAGTGATTACGAATCCATGTCAATGGGTGCACAATGTATAGAAATGTGTTTGTGGCATTGTCAGAGGGCATGGAGTTGTCTGAGATCATGTTTTGTGATAGTCTAAAGCTAAATTGGAACTGACTATAACTAGATTCTTATAAATTAAGATCTTACTTGTATTCTTCAGGGAAAACAATAAGAAAGTTGCATTAAAATGGTGTTTTTAAGAAGGAATCAAAATGACATATTAGAAAGTGTCCCTTAAAGCCAAATAAGGCAGAGAAGGAGGAGCTGAAGAAAAACATAACCAAAGAGATAGATAGATAGATAGGTAGAGAGATAGAGAGATAGATAGATAGGTAGGTAGAGAGAGATAGATAGAGAGATAGAGATAGATAGATAGATAGATAGATAGATAGATAGATAGATAGATAGACAGATAGGTAGATGGATGGATGGATAGATGGATAGATGGATGGATAGATGACTAAAGTTTTTCCTCATTATGAAGAAATTAAGCCAGGTCTACTCTAGAATGTTCAAAATTAAATTCAATTACAAAACAACAATCTATTTTTAATGCACAAAATACACAAATAGCCATCCCCATGCCAGAGGGGGAGAGGGAGAGGATCATAGGTGTCTCTAATAAACCACATGGAAAACATGATCAAAGTCTGATGATTAATCATAGAGGCACAAATCTAAACCATAGCAGGAGACCATTTCATGCGCACTTGGCTAGCTAAAGTTAAAAAGAAGAAAAGAAAGAAGGATCTATATGGACTTGGGAAGGTCGGGAGTTTTAGGTGGTGCTGGGAGGAATGAAAACTGAGACAGCCAGTCTGGAAAGCATTTAGACAGCTCTCCAGTTGCAGCTGGGATGACCTAGGTCTGTGTTGTGGTGGTGTGAATGAGAAAAGCTCGTTTAAGATCAGGCTTTTGAATGCTTGGTGCTGTTTGTGGAGCTTTGGGCTGTATATGTGACCTTGCTGGAGGAAGCTTGCTGGGGGGGGGGGGGAGGCTTCGAGAGTTATAACCTCTAGCAACTTCAGTTCACTCTCTCTGCTTCATGCTTGTGGATTGAAGCTGTGAGCCCTCGGGCTCTTGCTCCTGACTCCATGCCTGCTGCCTGCCATCTGCTGCCTACTACCGTGTTTGCCCCACCAAGACAGACTTTATCTCTCTGCAACAGTAAGCCCAAATAAATCCTTTCCTCTAAAAGTTGCCTTGCTCATGGTGTTTTATCACTGCACCAAAAAACTAATTAATACAGTGTGTTCCAAGAAACTGAGAATACATGCAAACAAAAGCATCTCCGCATAAGCCCGTAGCAGAGTTATCTGAACATGTCAAAAAAAGAAATGGAAAATTCAAGGGCTCATGAAGTGATACACAGATAAATATATGTTATTTAGCTCTTGGGATGAACACTGACATGTATTACAGGGGAGGAGTCTTAGGAGATGTGTTGAGGGAAGAAACCAGTGCAAAAGGTTACCTGGAAATGTCCACAAAAAGCAAAGTCATTCAAACAGAAAACCACACAGAAGTTGCCAGATGTGGAGTGGAAAGCACACTGTGTGCTTGATGTGAATAGGTTTTCATTTGAGGATGATGGAAAATTCTGGAATCAGAGCTGAAGATAGAAAAACCCGTGCATGTCGAAATCCTCATGTGCATGTATGTATGTATGTATGTATGTATATTACATATATATACATATTATTAAATATATTATACTATCTGCATTTTATGCCAGTTATTTTTAAAAAAAATAAAGAGGTTCAAATACAATGGTGAACATTATTTGTTGACACAATCTTTCCTAAACCAGAAAACAACACAGCTAACATTAACTTATGAGCACTCAACCACCCTTTCAAACACTTCTCAATGGTCAAAGGCACACACTTCTACTCTGCAGCCATCTCCCACTGGATACTTAATGCTAAGCCTCTGGGAAAAGGGGTCTTCCAGGCACCACAGTAGGGCAGGAGGAAGTGGGGGCAGGCAATGCCTCAAGTTAGAGGGCCTGGTGCACAGGAGGTGGCAGAGCTTTTTGAGGCCCATCTGTCTGGCCCATGGTTAGCTTAGGTCAGTGCCAGAAAAGGGGAGCCTGTCTTATAGCAGTGTCCCCAATTTCAGAGTGACCTCAGGAAGAGCGCCTTCATGAACACATTTTTCCTCTCCGGTAGAATGAAAATGGAGACCCTGGCATCACTAGTGTCCATGATCGAACGGCCTTCAAGTAGTCTATGCCTTCTGAGGCCAAGCCAGAGACAGCCCTGAGTTTCAGAATGCATCTCTGCCTCTTTTGGTCCCACATATCAGCTTTCTTGTGGGTACAGAAAGAGATTAATCCAAATCCCTGGAACATTCCATTAGTCTAGAGTGGAGAGGGCCTAGCAGGTCTCTGATTGGAGGAGCTGTTTGATGGGCGTGGCCAGTGATTGGCTAACGGCCAGAGGCAAGCAGTTGGCAGTTATTTTGCAGGAGGCTTTTCTCAGGGATGAAGGCAAGCTGGCCTCTAGCTGATCAGCTGGTTGGTGAGGACGCTTCAGGAAGTCAGGGACCATTGTGAAGATGGAAGAACGCCCACAAAGTCCAGGTTGAGACCTGCTGGCCCTGGGCGTCCTGCTGGCTCAGCAGTGGTAACAAGGAGTATCTTAGGCCTAGAGTCAGTGGGGTCTTACCCCACACGTGGGGCAGCTGCGGGGCAGACCTCCACTGTGCTTTTCCTTTGTGTTTCTTCTGTTCTAACCGGAAAGTTACCCTTCTATTTGTGGAGAGCAGTAACCTAACGGCCTGGACCAGCAGGTGCGTGGCAAAGCTACTCTCTCCAAACCCGCGACCTCTCCACTATGGGCCAGTAGTTTTCCTTCTTTCCCTCAGCCCTCTTGACTCTGGTATTTTCCTCCTGGGATGGTGGGTAGATGAGGCCATCTGAAGAGCTGTTGAGTCAGCCAAGGGCCTCCCTGGAAGCTTAAGGTCAGGAAAGCCCCCTCTGTCTGCCTGAGGAGTGTGAGGGCGAAAATTGCGGTGTGTTTGTGGGGACACATACTTCCAGTCCCTCATTATTCCCCATTGCTTTTCCATGTGTCGTCTCACGGAGGTTTTTTTCTTGTTTTGTTTTCACAGATAAGTCAGCGCCCATGGTCAGCTGTCAAGCTATAACGAAGAATGTTGAGGTAGTCCCTGAAACCACAGCGCCATTTTTGTAGGAACTAAGAAGCCAACCTCAAGGAATCACTCACCCCAAGAAGACTTTGTTCTGAGCTGATGTCTTCCTAGCCTGGTGGAGCCCCAGCTATCCAAAAGAAGATCTGTTAGGATGATTGGAACTTTGGTTCTTCCTGTTCCCTCTCTTCCCTCTCTCTAGCCCTCTACCTTAGACAGCAGAAGGAAAGAAAACTCAGCCTCAGAGGTGGGATCCTTAGGAAAAGACTGACAGTGGGCTAGCTCTCCTGCAGCTGGGAGCTGGACACGTGGGGGATGAGTGCCTTTGGCTCCTTGTCCAGAGCTGAGCTTTATCACAGAGGTTTTCCCGCTTACCATCAACATTGAAACTTGCCTCTTTGCTAGGGTGTATTCTCCCTCTTTTGTGCACAATTTGGTTCCTCCAAAGGCCTTGTCAAGAAGGCCTGTGGAATGCAGGGAGCCTGGCCAGGCACCCAGGCCCTTTATAAAGGCCCTCGTACCACAGGATGGAGGAGAAAGACCCAATAAAGACTTTTACAAAATGCTTTACTGCTTTGAGCTGTTTGGTGTATAGACTGAAGGATTTTATTTCCATTCCTACACAAACTGGGCCAAAAGGATGTCCTCGGCCCTTCCAAGTCCCTTTGAATGAGCCTTGTATTTAGTAAAGATGCGATCCTGGCTGGCTTACTGGACATCTGGCCTGGTTTTCTCTGCAAATTTAATTTGTGGTAGGGAAGACCCAAGGAAAGATTTTTTTTCCACCAGAATTGTCAGATGGTTGGGGAATGGTGTAGGAGGGTGGAAGTGGTGATTCATGTGGAAGTCCTGTAATTTTACAAGTTATATATGTGAGTGTATAACTTTATTATTCTAGTCATTGAAAAGGAGATGTACTAGGGAAGAGACTCCTAGTGGGAAGGTGGTGGTGGCCCTGTTAAGGGTGCTGTGAAGACACAGCTGGTGTCAAGCAAGTCCTCTGAATCTTTTCTTGAGAGTATGACATGTATTAGGTGGACAGATTGCTCATTCCCTACATATAAACCTGAAGACTTCAGCTCATATCCCCAGAATCCATGTAAAAAGCTGGGCCTGGGGGCCTAATGGGATGGTTCAGTGTTTAATGCACTTGTCAAACCAGTATGAAGACCAGAGTTCACACCTCTAGATGTGTGTGGAGCGGGGTGTGTGGAGAAAGAAATCCCCAGAAGCTCATGGGTCAGTCAGGCTAGGGGAATGGAGCAGCAACAAGACCCTGTCTCAACGGAAAAGGTAAAATCAAGGGAGGCTGTCCTTTGGCTTCCATATGTGTGCAATGGCACACAAACCTCACACTATACACATTTCATCAGACAACTTTAAAAGATGGGCTTGGTGGCTTTTAACCCAAGCATGGAGGAGATGAAGGAGGCCTGGTGCTCACTAGCCAGCCAGCCTTGCAGAAGTGGTGAGCTGTAGGTTCAATGAGAGACACTGTCCCAATAAGGTGGAACTTTGGTTTTTCATTTTTCAATATAGGGAAGAGTATAAGGCACCTGCTGTTGACTGTGAACTTTACACATGTGTCCAGAAACAAGATAAAATTTTCATCTACATAACAACACATGGTTATGCAAATATTAAACACAAGAACATCACACATCCACTTTCAGAGCCTCTGAGATGCCCTGGGGGCTTTCTTCTTTCCCTTTCATGTCATGGAAACGAGCTGAATCCAGAGACTCCTAAGATTTCAGAGCCACCCCTAAGTCAGCAGTGAGCCTAGTTAGTTTTTCTGCCTCATGCTGACCATGGGTGAGTCTGGCAGCTTGGGCTTTTCAGCAACATGAGTGGTAGAGTCTGGCCACATCTGTAGCCACCATCACCAGGCTGTGAACTCACAGAGCACAAAGTGTAAGAGAAATTCTGATGGGTTCTTTTCCTTGCAGAAGGTGTGAATTAAAACTATGAAATCCCATGTAATTAAGATAATGCCCGCTGACAGGGATATTGATGGGAAGAAGAACATTTATTTAAAGATTTCTGATCCTTCCTAGCCCAGAGAGCCTGGCCTAATATTCATACATTGACCATTAATGTCCTCTTATTTCTAAGTGTTATCATTGATCCATTACATTCTTCACCTTAAGTTGATAACTCCTCAAATCCTACAGGTTATTTGTAGATAGTTCCATGTAGAGGTAAGTAATTTACAACATAATGATCCTTGGAAATCCCCAGGGACTGTAGCTATTGTTTGAGGATTCTAGAAGCAGGGGAAAGTCTCAAGTTCCTTGAAGGAGGATGTGTGTGGGGCCGTTGTCCCTGCTGGAGAGGGAAACCACTGCAGGATACTCGATCACATTGCAAATCCCGAGATTGTGTTATTTACTGAAAAAAAAAGCCTGTTTCTAGTTGTGGTGTGGCTCAAGCCTTTAATCCCTCTGACAGGAATACAGGAATGCCCTTAGTACACACCTCTAATCTCAAGCAATGAAGGTAAGGTTAAGTTTGCAGAATGAAGCACCCACGTTTGAAAGTGATGTCAAATTGAGAGGCAGACAAAGTGATGAATCAGAGAAAGATTTGACAGAATAGGATACGCCCAACTTTCATGAGAACAGAGAGGTAAGCGAGTGACTTAGAACAGCACAGAGGAGGCAGCTTAACCAGGACAGTTGTACAGAGACAAGTTACAGAGAGAGAACAAACATACACATGAGACAGATTGAGTCAGAGAATGAGGAGGAGCCTGAATATTAGAACCGATTGCCAAAGTTAGTATGAGGCCAAGCAGAACAATTCAGTAGAAGCTGAAGCCAGATTGAACTAGTTAGCTTGAAGAGGAGATTGAGCCAGACAGCTGGATTGAATCAGCCAGCCAGAGATTAGAAAGAACTAGGAAGGGGGGTGGTGGTGTCATACAGCTTATTAAGTCCCAGAGGCTTAGAACATTCAAGGCCTATGTACCGAGGCTAGAAGCTTCTAGGACTTGGCCTAGATTTGCAGGCAGAGGCGGCCTCTGAGACAACAATCAGAGCAGGAGAATAAAAACTACTTTTACAGGAAATCACATATCTTATGCAGATTCTTCCATCTTGTTTTTCTTCTTTGTTTAGTCCCCACTCTTTTTACAAACTTTATTTTAACTGTGTGTGGGAGGGGGAGGGGGGCTTGTGTGTGTAAAGAACTCACAGAATTTAGCAAGAGCGTTAGAAGTGGTCATAAGACAGCGTGTGTGCTGAGAACCAAACTTTGATCCACTGCGCTCAACTGCTGAGCCAGCACAAACACACTTCTAAAATGCAGCAGCTCGGGAATTATTTAATGCTTGTCAGGGAAATTTTGAGGAATTCCCCATGCCTGCTGCCAAGAGTAGCTGTCTGGGGCCCTGGGACTGAGACAGAGAGCTGTTTTCGCTACAGGTTCTTCATGACTTTGGGGTCTTCTCATCAAGTTTACTCTTTAACCCCACCACCCCCATAACTCAGAAGATAAACTGAAATCCTTATGTCCTTGGCTATGTTTTAGGTAATCCATGATCCTGAAGCTCCTCCCCTGACTAGCATGTGATCTTCTACAAGCTGCTTAGCTTCTATTTGTGTGTCTTCTCAGCTGTAAAATGGACCCTCTCTTCCCCACATCTTGGGAAGATGAATAAATAACAAATAAAAGCAAACAAACAAATGAAAACCATAATGTGGACATCAACTTGACAAGCTTGGGAATCACGCAGGAGACACACTTCTGGGTATTTATAAGGGTATTTCTAGAAAAGTTGAAGGGAGGAAAGAAGACGCATCATCCCCTGGGCTGGAGTTCTGAATCTGAATAAAAGGCCAAAGTGTGCTAAGTGTTAACATTCCTCTCTCTCTAATTATGGACTGCAGAGTGCAGATTCAGTGTGAACAGCTGCCTCGATTTCGCCTCCATAATGGACTGTATTCCTTCAAACCATGGGTCAAAATGAACCTTTAAGCTCCTTTGAATTGGGTATTTTTTCATAATAATGAGAAAATAAATAATACACATGAGGAGACCACTGTGTCTGGTGATTCCTCCATTCTTCTTCCCCCCACCCCGCCCTCCTGTATCCAGCCTTCCTCCCCAGGAAACTGGATAGAAGCACTGTGCATTCAGGAGGGATCTAAAGTCCAAATCTGATCTCTACCATTTTTGACACACTCAGTCTTCATCTATCCCTTCATGGAGACCTAGAAGAGACAAATGTGTCTCATGGGGGAGACTCTGCCACACGAGGTCCAGGATTCAAAACTCTCTCACTCTCCTGGGCTATAGGCAGATGCCACAGAGTGGAACCTACCCAGCACATCTCTACGTGGTTGGGGAGGGGAGTCTTTGCCTTCCTATAGGGAGGAGTCAATAAAGCCTCAAAGCAGACAGAAAAACCGCTTAAGGCTGGAGAATGACTCCTGGGTGGCCCTTCTTGCTTCCTAGCTCCACTGGGAGAAGACCACAGGGCCACCTCCTCACAGCCTCTTCCAGCTCTCTGCTCCTTCTCTTGTGTCTCGATGTGTACATCTCTGTGCTAGGCCTGGATGCTGGAGCTGCACAGCTCTGTCTTTCCAGCCCGATTATTCTGGATATGGTCCACTCCCTTGCTTTCTTCTCCTTATCCTGGACTCCCTTCCTGCTCAGCTGGTGATGGACAGTGCTCTTTGGTGTTCACATGCAGCCATATTGGCTCTGGAGTGTAGAGGCTCTTGTGTCTGGGGAGAAATTGGCACACCATCTGGTTCAATCCCATCTCAACTTTTCAGGAGCAAGAGCCCTTTATCTGCTTCTCTTCGGTCCACCCCTCCTATCTGTGAAGACATTGCCTTCCCAGCTCTGGGCTGTCTTCACAGCCTCACCTTTAGCCTCTCTCTGAGAAGTAAACACAGGGAAGGGCTGCAAACACTTATGACTACTGCACTATCTCTCCAGCCCCAGCCACTTTGGAAAGCAGTAACA
The DNA here is from genome assembly GCF_947179515.1 of Apodemus sylvaticus. Taxonomy (NCBI): domain Eukaryota; kingdom Metazoa; phylum Chordata; class Mammalia; order Rodentia; family Muridae; genus Apodemus; species Apodemus sylvaticus. The sequence goes on from NC_067480.1 coordinate 78,296,791, forward strand.
TGCAAACTGGAATTTGGGGATGAGGACTAGCATACATGATACAAAAGAATGTTCTGGAGTGTGACAAGTACTCTGTTTCTGATTTTTCATCTCTCTACATATTACTGTCTCAGTTGTTTCTTCCCCCATAAGGCCAAATACAGGTAGTAAAGAAACGTGATTGGCCACCCCTGAAAATAGGTCATCGACGAGCCCCTTGCTGTAGTTTGAGGTAGAATACAAGGATGTTGTCCCTTCTCTTGATCCCTAGCATTGTTCCAGATTCCTATTTTCCATAGGCTCAGGAAGGATGGAAGGCCCCCCACACTTGGAGGAAAGATTCAAGGTTCAGACCCTCTGTCCTTTACAGGTAAAGAGGTAATAGGTGATGGCTGGACTATAGCATGGACCATATAGACCCTTCATGATGCTTTAGAAATGACAATCTCAATCTCAATCAGAAAAGTATGAAAACCTTGGGGGGGGGATATGAATTACTGATTATATGGCTTACTCGTCTTGTAAGTGTGAAGATCGGAGTTCAGATTCCCTAGGACTGGATGAAGTAGGGAACATTTTGAACACAAGTGCTACTATTGGGATACGGGAGGCAGGGACAGAAGAAGCCTAGGCTGGCTAGCGTGGCATTTGTAGAGTTAAAGCAACAAGAACCTGGTTTCAAACAATGTAGAAGGTAAGGACCAGCACTTGAAGTTGGCCACTGACCTTCACATGAATGCCATATAACACACATACACGCACAAGGGAGGGAGGGAGGGAGGGAGAGGGAGAGGGAGAGGGAGAGGGAGAGGGAGAGGGAGAGGGAGAGGGAGAGGGAGAGGGAGAGGGAGAGGGAGAGGGAGAGGGAGGGAGGGAGAGAGGGAGGGAGGGAGAGAGGGAGGGAGGGAGAGAGGGAGGGAGGGAGAGAGAGAGGGAGAGAGAGAGAGAGAGAGAGAGAGATTTAGGTGTGGAGGACTCTACACAAGTTGTATCCTCTATATTGGTGCTGTTGAGGTCCTCTCTAGATCTCAGGTGTTTGGACTGGAGGAGGCCTTGGGCAGGAAAGGCTGGTCAGTGGGCTGAATGGTCGACTGAGGACCCCAGCAACACTCCTACTGCTTCAAATAGGGGCCTGTATGCCACTCTCATGCTTGGGAGCAGGGCCAGGCTCTCACAGGGAGTCCTCCCTGGTTGGTTACTGTGATGTTTTATATATGCTCAATCCAGGGAGTGGCACTGTTGGGAAGTGTGGCCTTGTTGGAGTAGGTATGTCACTGTGGGTGTGGGCTTTAAGATCCTACTCCTAGCTGCCTGGAAGCCAGTATTCTGCTAGGAGCCTTCAGATAAAGATGTAGAGCACTCAGCTCCTCCTGTACCATGCCTGTCATGTGTTCCTTCCTTGATGATACTGGACTGGACCTCTGAACCTGTAAGCTGGCAAACCAGCTCCAAATAAATGTTGTCCTTATAAGAGTTGTCTTGGTCATGGTGCCTGTTCACAACAGTAAAGCCCTAACTAAGACGGTTGCTGTCCTAGAAAAGTTGTTGGAGCAGATACAAGAAGGAAGGTCAGGGAGGGGCTAATGGGCATGTTTCACTCCTCTAAAGCCCTGGTTGTTCCACGCTGGCTGCTACGTAGTGCCTGAATCTGGGATAAAGACAGAGGAAGAACTGGAGATCTCACAGTGAGGGGAAGAGTTGCTAACCTCATCCCATCAGTGAGGGCTACAGTTTCACCTCTAGGTGCTCTGGGAACTGTGGGTCTCAGAACATAAAGTGCATGCCATCTGCAGAAAGTATCCCATGCTCTCCACCACTTCTCTGTCTCCTCTCCTTTCTTCTCTCAGTGTCATGGAGACCAGGGTTTTTGCAAGGGTTCAGTGATCCCTGAGAAGTCCCTTACCAGGCCCTCATTCTCTATGTTTCTCTTTCTTTCTCTACCTCTTTACCTTCTTCTCCTATCTCTCTCTGTATGTGTCTGCCTGTTTGCTTGACTTTCTTTCTGTCTTTCTTTTCTTCTTTCTTTCCTTCCTTTCTGTCTTTCTTTTCCTTCTTTCTTTTCTTCATTTCCTTCTTCCACGATTCCTCCCTCCTTCCCTCTCCTCTCTTCCTTTACCTTTCTTTATTTCCTTCCTTCCTTCCTTCTTTCTTTCCTTCCACTTTCTTTCCTTCCACTCTTTCTTTCTTTCTTTCTTTCTTTCTTTCTTTCTTTCTTTCTTTCTTTCTTTCTTTCTTTCTTTCTTTCTTTCTTTCTTTCTTCCTGCCCTTTCTTTCTTTCTGCCCTTTCTTCCTCTCTCCCCAGTTCTCTTTCTCCACTGCTCTTCCTTCTCTTCCTTCCTCCATCCCTCCCTCCCTTCCTCCCTTCCTTCCTTCCTTTCCTTGTATATCTCAAACTGGCCTTGAACTTACTATTTAGCCAGAGATGAGCTTGAACTTCTGATTCCCCTCTTTCTACTTCCCTAGTGTTAGCATTGCAGAAACGACTCTCCATGGCTGGTTTATGCAGGGCTATGGATAAAACCCAGGGCCTAGTACATTCTAGGCAAGCACTCTATTAACTGAGCTATATCCCCAATCCTATGTACCTAGTTTCCAGCATTATTTGAATGTCACTGGAAGCTGCTTTCTGACTGGGCTCTGGCTTTCCCTCAGGTGGGAATGCAGCCTCTACTTGGAGGGCTCAACAGGAATGTGGAGTCAAGGACCCTCCTTGCCTTGAGCTAGGGCTGAAATTCATCATACATGGCTTTGCGGTTAAAAAAAGACTAATAAGACTACTGATGGATAATGAGCAGGGAACTCCGATACTTATAGAGGGAGACTGGGGAGGATGACTTCTTTTGCCAACCCCAAAATGCTGACATACTTGAAATGACTATGCTATAATTATAATAATGATTTCAATCTTACATGTCATTATTATTAATAGTTCCCATCACTCTACCTTTCCTCCTTGATGAGAGCTTTGTGAGAACATGGTACTCCACAGGTGGGCTTACTGAAGTCAATACTGATAGTTGCCAGAAAAGGAAACAGTCCAAGAAATAGGATGGCAAACCTGGGTTCTCCCACTGAACAGACCATCCCCCCTGTTTTGGGGTTACTCAAGACCCTCCAACTTGCAGCTGTCCTTCCAGCAAGTGGGCCTTGTTACTTCTCCCGCCTCTACCCTTCCACACCTAGAGCATCCAGAACCGCCCCCTTCAGCCTATTTGCCCTGGTGCAAGCGTATAACCATGTCAGGGACCCTGCTTCACTCAAAGCCAACCATTTCATCATTCCAGGTCTTCATTCTCCTTCTCTAAGGTGTGTCAAGATTTTAGGACTTAAAATATAATAGCAGGGGCTAGGAGACCAGTTTGACTCCCAGAACCCACACACAGTGGTGACTCACCACCACCTGGAAGAGCAACTCCAGGAGATCTGAAGCTCCCCTGTGGCCTCCAAAGGTACCCTCATTCACACAACATGCACACATAAATAAGAATGTCAAATGTCTTTTTAAAACGCATTCTTCCAGCCATAGGTACCATCTTGAGTTGTGGGGCTCTGGCCAGTCCATCTGCTCATCTTTCCTTGGGTAATCTTCCTGGAGCTTTAGACTGTCTCAAGGCATGTGAAGCACCTTTATAAGAACCTGTGTCACTGCCCCTTTGAGAAGCATGGCATGCCCTTGGGGGCTGAGGGGGAGCAAATGATATCCTTTTCTCTCTGATTCTCCTCAATACTGGGCATGGTGCTGGCGTTCAGTAGCAACAGAAGCAGGCTGAGTGAGTCCCTGTGGATTTCTGCATTTATCTCTTTCTCTGGAGAGCTCAGTCTCCTGAAAGGCAAGGTTCCCACACCTGTGCTGTGAGATACAGGTGACATTGTGTTTCTAATCCCCATTAAGTTCTGTTGGTGACTTCAGAACAAATCCAGTCATCCAGTGCTTATTTCTCTTGCTTGCAAAGAGGTCAAGCTGAGGCAAGTTTATCTCTTCCCTGCCTTCTTCTGAAGACTGTGGTAAACTGAGGTGAATCATCTTGAGCTCTTAGGAACCAAGTGGTCTACAGGAAGGTCTTGATTGATGTCAACTATGATTATCAGTTCAACTTTACAGTTTGACATGGAAACATTAGCTTTTATCTATAGAAAGTTTAAGAAATTTCCCATAACTGATCTTGAGTATATAAACTAGGCTATCTTTAACAGAGATGCAAAACTATGTCCTCAAGTACCTCCCATCTTCCCTAGGAATTGATCAGGAAAACATAGTAGAGTACTACAGTTGTGGTGAGGCTTAATAGGTTAACAGGTGAGACTCTGTCTTTCTCTCTCTCTCTGTCTCTCTGTCTCTGTGTCTCTGTATCTCTCTATCTCTGTCTGTCTGTCTGACTGACTCTCTCTCTCTCTCTCTCTCTCTCTCTCTGTGTGTGTGTGTGTGTGTGTGTGTGTGTGTGTATGTGTGTGTGTGTGTGAGAGAGACCTACAAATGTCTACGTCTATGTAGATGGATGGGGTATACATGTTCATAGAAGGGCACATGAAGGTCAGAGAATGACATCGGTGGCCTGCTGTCTCATTCTCCACTGTGCTCCTTTGAAACAGGTTCCCTCACTGATTCTGGAACTTGGTGCTTTTCAGTTGAGCTGAAGGGCATGTGAATTCCACTAATCCTCCTGTCTCCAAGCAATCTTATTGACTGAGCCATCTCTGCATTCTGGCAATATTCCTTTTCAAATAGTTAGCAAGAAGTATAGAATTCCTGCTGGAGGAAACAGGAGAAGGGCTCTGGGCCCTATATCATAAGAAAATAGAGATTCTCTGAGACATCAGACAGGCCAGCTAACACAGGTAACCATGGACTGGGGAAAGAAGGTCATCTTGGAAGTTGCCTGTGTCATTCAAAGAAAAGAAAATTAACCATTGTAAGGATCAATAAATGTTAAAAAGTCACTGTGAGGTGCTCCAGGGAGCACAGGTAGACAGATTACAGAGAGGGTAAAAAGGCAGACAGGGTGTGTTCTCCCTCCGCTCTCCAGATGGACAGCATGAATGGAGAGCCTGGGGGAGTGGGAGACTGGTCAGTGGGATGAATGTCTAAGGACTGGATGGGCAAAGGGAGTTCCATGGAGACAGTTGGAGCTTCCCTATTCTCACCAGGAAATCACCTTGTGGCTGTGGGATCCACTACTGTTTCCAAGGTCAGGTTCTGAGATCCTGCCGCAAGTCTAAATGTCACCAGTGTGAGACAGAGGAGAAGGATACTGATTCTGATTGGCCAGCAGCACATTGATTGGTGTTTTGAGGAACTACAACATCAGTAATCTCACTCAAAACAGAAGCTAGATCAAGGAAGAGCCTATAACCTAGCTCTACCTCTCCTGAGAATAAATCAGAAGAGAGTTGTCAGATATCACATAAAGTGAAGATAGGGACAAAGTCATCCTCATCAGTTGATCTACCATGACAATGGTTGGGGACTCAGAAATATAGCATTAATAGTTAATAGTGATCGACTTGATGGGATATAGCATCACCTAGGCAACAGGTCTCTGAGTATGTCTGTGAGCTATGGCCAAGGAAGTTTAGCGGAGGAAGAGAGACACATTATAAGTGTGGGTGGCACTTACTGGGTCCTGAACTAAGTGAAAAGGAGCAAGTGAGGTGGAACCCACCCCTCATCTTCCTGCTTCCTGGCTGGATGCAATGTGAGTAGCTGCCTCCCGTTCCTGTGATCATACATTCACCTGCATGACGGACTGTACCCCCTTAAGCCATGAGCTGACAAAAGTTTTGCTTCCTCAAGGTATTTTTGCTGTATATTTTGTTCTAGTAACAAGAGAGTTAACTAACACACGAGGCAAAGGCTACTCTTCCTCTCTGGTTTAGGGGGAAACACACTATTTCCTTCAGTTAGACGTTGCTAGGAAAGAACCCCAAGAGCTTCTCTGTAGAAGCCACCTGATAAGGAAATAGTCATCCTTAAGGCAGCAGGAGCTGACACTTTACAGTGTAAAGCACACGCCGATATTTTTTTAAAGTATGAAGGGGCATCATTCCTACAGATGATGGGAGAACAGCCTGGGTCTGATTCTATTACACAGTCTTAGGAAACTCAGGTGCTTATCTCTGGGAAGCTGTTTTGTTACAACAAACTCTTGCCTCTGCCAGTGTGTGGCATAGAACATCTAGGTGTAGGAATCTAGGTATGATATTTCCCACATGTTCAGGTTTTGACTGCTACCTGCCTACCATCTTTCTTCTGAGTCAGCTACTATGTGTCTCTAGCAGCAGAAGCTTGAAGAATTCTCAAGGGTTACAGGAGGAATGCAGAGAAGGCCCACTCAAACCTACAGATACCCTGAGACCTGGACTGAAGGCACATAGAGATGGGTCATATTTTGGAAAACACCATCTCCTAGACTCTAGGGCCAGTTCTCTACATTAAAAACATGAGCCTGGCATCTTGACCTTTTCTCTTACTTAACTAAAAATAACACCTTCTAGGGAAAAAAAACCAGTGTATCTCTTGGAATTTCAATTGTTATATTTGGGAAATAAAAAAAAAAACATTTCCTCTTGGGGAAATCCAAGGATGTGTTGGTGTCAGGACTATGGAAAGGTGGGTTTACCTTTTTGCCAAAATGATTGGCAATCAAGTGGAATCATACAGTCTCTATCAAAGTTGCCTGACTAAAAGTTATCCCTCTTCCAGGAAGGTAGATTTTGAAATAAGGAGCTTCCTGAGACCAAGGGCTTAGGATGAAAAAGAAAGAGAAGATTGGTTGTGGCCAAATGGTTGTGACCATGTATGTTGGGGTGAAGATTTTTATATTCAGGGAAACAAGTTATAGGCAGAAGGGACCAAATGAGGCTGACTAGCCAAGGGACTTCATGGAATTTCCTCAAAGGGGAGAAGCAGGTGACCACAAGATGAGCTTGGCAATATAGTCTGGTTTATAGATATCTTCTGACACAGGGGAAGAATACCCAGAAAGCTCAAAGTGACATCAGCAAGAACCTTTAACTGTGAGTTTGAGCCCAGAGTCAATGCTCTTGAGTCTGCAGAACCAAGACCAAATCACAAGCTCAGGCTGTGTGGTCATGCTTCTCATGTGACTTTGGCCAAGTTTCCTAAGTCTATTAAGCATTGAGTCCTTCATTGTACCAATACCTACCATGAGAGAACGTAGAGGTGATGTAGTAAAAACTTCCAGTGGCACATGAGGCTCACTGTACCTGGAAACTGTAGGAACCCACAGGAATTCAACAAACATTTCTTTCAACTCCCAGAAGCTCCCCTCCACCAAGGTCCTTTTATGTTTAGAGTTACACTGTCCAATGTGATGGTCTGAACTAGCCCCAAGTGGGACTCCATCCCTTTAGAGGTAGTCAGTCTAAATTGAGATAAAAAGTACAATCTACAAGAATATTCAAAATCATACCCTTCTGTTGGGTAGCCATGCAATGTATGAAGTCTGGCTCAGTGGCTGTGTGCTAAAGACCCACTGGTTTTTCACTTTGTATTTGGTTACCCAGCAAGACATTGAATAAAATGTGTATGTATGTGTATCTGGGTTAGTATTTGCCATGAGTGTATGAGTGCCTACATAGGCCAGAAAATGGCACTGGATTCCTTGCATCTGGAGTTATAGATGGTTGGAAGCTGCCTGATATGGGTGTTGGAAAACAAGCTTAGGTCCTCTGCAAGAGCAACAAATAGTCTTCACTGCTGAGATATCTCTCCAGCTCTGCCACTATACTTATTTTAAAGCAGGGTCTCATGTAGCTCAGGTTGGTTCACAACTTCACCTTGGATTCCACAACTCCAACTCTGGATTCCTTTGCTTCTATCCCTACTGCTACAATTGCAGGCAGGCTTTTGAAATATAATCTTATCTTCTACTTGGCTAAAATGATTGAAGGGCACTCATGCTCCCCAAGACCCTGAAAGGCAGCAGCTACAAACCAGGGAATTAAGAAGGCTGGGTTTGGCTGGTAGAGTTGGCCCATTAGTGGCCAGAGATGACCAGCGGAACACTAGGGAAGGTTAAGGACAAATGTCTTGGAAATAGGTCTTCTTCATTTGTCCCAGGGAGACAGACCCACTCTGTATATCAGAAGACTCCCACAGCTTGTGTGTGAACTTGGCAGCAACCAGAGTCTCCTAATGTAGTCACAGACACAGGTGCGAGGGAAAGTGGTTAGTTCAATGTCATCTTTAGAAAACCAAGAGCTTCCAGAGAAATAAATGTCAGACATCCACAGTCACAAGAAGATTCTTTTTCCTTCCCTCCCAGGCATCGTGGTGTGATTGTATTAGGAAAGTGTACATTTTACCTGATTTGTTTTTAAAAAAGCAAAAGACGGCCATTTATATTCTGATGTTGAGGGAGGGCATTGCTTCCCTGCCCAGGTTAAGAACATGATGACCCAAAGGCAAGTCCATGTCATGCCATCATGGCTCTGACTCGCCGACCAGGAGAGGCTGTGGGTTGGTCTCTCCATTTCTCTTTCTGTCTTTGGGACTACTCTCCCTACGAATCACTTGGACAGATGGGTAGGAAAGGTGCAGAGGGAGATTGGCAGGGAAAAAGCAATGGGTAAGGAAGGAAGAAAGGTTTCCTTTTGGCTGTGTTTTGTTTTGTTTTGAAGCAGGGTCTTGCATGGCCCAGGATGGCCTCAAATCCATTATATAGCAAAGGGTGACCTTACACTTTGCATCCTCCTACATCTGCCTCCCAAGTGTTGGGATTATAGCATGCCCTGCCACATCCAGTTCAGGCAGGGCTGAGGATCAAACCCAGGTTTTATGCATACTGGCCAGGTACTCTACCAACTTAGCTACATCCCTGTCCTTTCATTGGGTTGGTATGACAGAGAAGAGACATTTCCTGGTGCCTTGGCTAGCATAAAAAATAGATTTGTGGTTTCTGGAGACACTAGTCTGGTGTTCAATTGATTTTGTAAGAACTGGAATAGGAGAGCAGAGGGCAGAAAAAGGAACCGAAAGAGGGGGGAAAAGAAACAGGTGTGGAATCTGAGGCTGGAATCACAGGTCATCTGCCGAGACAGTGTTAATTCTATTGGATGTTCCTGAGTGGGTAAAGTCCAGAATGTTCTTGCATGCATGTTTTGCAAACAGTGTGACTGGCATGTAGAAGAAGCAAGTCCAGGCTAGACTGAATGAGTTAGGAAGATAGAAAAGAGGGAGAAGGAGTGTACTTTCTGTGAGGAGAGAGCTGGAAGGCAGGAGAGAGAGACCAGGAATAATGGAGACCGGGTGTTGCTCTTTGTCTAAAGCAGTCTTTCCACAGCTATGTGGGAGCAGGGGGTGGGATTTATGCCCAGGTCTTCTGTTTATATTCCATTACCTTCACAGGCAGATACTCCACAGGGAACCTCAAGATGCCTCCCCCCCACCCCCACACACACACAGACTTGCACACACCCGAACATGAGCACCCTGGACCATCTTTTGTAAGGTATAAACTCTGTACTCAGAATTACCCTGGGGGGGGCATGACAATTGGGAAAGAGGGGGTTGGGGTCATGGAATCTAAAGGAAACTTCCTCAGGACATAAATAGCCTTGGCCTCCATTGTGGCTTGGTCATGTTAGGCAAACTTCATGCTCTGGAGAGAAGGAGGTCAGGTTAAGAATGGGTTGATCACAGATAGCTACCAAGCTCTGAAAGAGTGTTTTTAAGTAGGTTCAGCTTCTGTTTCAGACTTCTAGCATATTCCCATTGTGTGTGGGGGAAGGGTACTGTTATAGTGGCTTGTGTCCCTGGCTCTACTCCAGCATATATCGTACATCTAGAGTTGGGAAGACCTAGTTGATGTTTGGAGCTTTCTAGAACCTTCCAATGGCTTGGTCAGGTGGGAAACTGAGGTTCAAAATGAGAAAGGGATTTTTTTTATTTCCCATGCCATTTGGTGGCCTGTTCTCATGGCTCCAGAAACCAGACTTAGGGTCTAAAGTGCCCTCCTAGAGCCTCATCCACTTTCCTAAGGGTGCTTCTGATCAGCAGGGGCTCTTGGAGATTCCCAGGTAAAGGGGCAGCACTCTCAGAATAAGGTCCATTCTGCCTTACTCCACGAAGCCCTTTCTCAATTCCAACCTGCAGCCCTGGGATAGCTTTCTAACTCAGTCCTTTGTGCTGACCTGGGTGTTATGTCTGAGAAACAAAGGAAAACGGGTCATTCACACATCTCAGAGCAGGATGTAGGGTTGGACAGGGGATTTAGGGTCTCTGGGCAGGTGGTTCCACAATATACCCAGTGTTTCATTGACTTGCAATAATTAGCTACCCACCCACACCCACACCCCCATCTCATCTCACCCTCCAGCCTGCTGGGCACACACTTTCACAAGTAGAGGACACTCTCAATTATCCAGAAGAATGAAAAGGAGTCTGGGAAATGGAAAAATAAATTAAGAAATCAAAACAACACTGGATCCATAAGCAATCTGAAGCGGCTTGCTTGTCGCTACATTTGTGACTAGAAAGGCAGCTGTTCGCCTTTCCAAACACTCAGGGCTCAGTCTGACATGTGAGCGAGTCCCATTCCCTGAGCACACCCCGCTGGGTGGTGGGGACAGGCCTGGGAAGGTGACATGGGGAAGGGGGTGTAGCTGGGCAGAAGGACATGAGGCTGTTGACAGGGAGACAAGACTGTCCCTGGATGTAAACATCACCATGGAAACTCCACAAACACTTGCCAGTGCTGACTCTGACTCCTTCCTTTCCCACTTTGAGGGTGGGAGGGAGGGTACTCCTTCCCTGGCTACACAGTACTTTCCATTACCCACTCTGAGCTGCCAAATGTTCCCCTGGCTCCCACCAGGTCACTCTCCTCAAAGGGTAAGAGCATGCCATTGACAGAAAGGCTGCGCTTCGTCCAGATGTTTGAGACCCGCCTAGGGGGACTGTAGCCACCAGGAGCAGCTGCAGCTGCAGCTGCAAAGTCCCCCATGTCAAAAGAGTGGCTTCGTTTGGCCTTGCCCTCCAGGGGCAAAGGGAGAAGGCTCCTGGCTCTGGTGGCCGGGGGCCCCAGCAGTGGCTCTCGGTCTGAGTGGTGGCCCCTGGCTGATGTCCCTGCCCCTCTGCCTGCAGGAGTCCTGGAGTCTAGAAGTTCTTCTTTCCTTTGACTCTTGAGGTCCAGGGAGGCAAAGGCTCCCATCAAGCGATCAAGGCTGGGCTTGGGACGAGGAGCTGGGGGTGGGAGCCTCCACGGACCCCGGCCCAGTCCTGCAGTTTCCCCGCTGCCCAGGGAACTGGAGGAAGAAGAGTCACAGGCCCTGGCCAGGCTGGCACTGAAGTCCATCAACTCATTCCGCACCACAACCTTGGGTGGTGCTTGAGGAAGCTGGCCAACAGGTATTCCACCCAGAGGTGGAGGCTGAGCTCCATTGGTCTGCGAGTACACATTGCTGACAGTGGCGGCTGCCATTTTGCCTGGAGTATCGTGGTTGCAGACCTTGTAGCGTACCATGAGGATTACAATGAAGACCAGCAGTGTGGCCACAATGATACCTCCGATGACCAGAATCATAGTGCCCCCCAGGATCTGACTGTGCATAGACTGGCATTGTGGGTAGTCTGCCTTGGTGAAGAACTGGGCGCAGCCCACAATGTTGGTGGCTGTGAGCGTCGTGGCTGTGTCGTCCCACATAGCCAGTACGCACAAGTCGTAGCCCGTCCCGGACACCAGGTTGTTGACCACGAAGGCCTTGTTAGAGGCTGGGATCATCCTGGGGAGAGAGGCAGACATAGAGAGTAAGAGAGGGTAGGGTGTTGGGGAGGAGCCCCAGGCAGACATTGAGTAATAGAGACACGTGCAGGCCTGCTGAGAGGATGGCAGAGACTGAAAATGAGAGACAAATAAACAGTGAAGAGAGGTAGGGGAGAGGAAAGAAGAAAGGCGAGCAAAGAGGAAGGAAGGGGGGATCAGGAGTCATGAGTGTGGTAGAGAAAACAGTAAAGCAAAGATAGACATGTGATCTGACAGATCCAGGAGACTAGGGTGAAAGAAAAGACCAGAGAGAAATATTCTGGGATGGCATGTCAGAGAAAGGAGGAAGATGGAGAGCACCCTCTCCAGGTCTGGTTAAGTAAGTGCCCAAAAGATTCAGAAATTAAGGCAATGAATGCAAAGGTGGGGGAGGGGTGTAAAATGATGGTTGAGAGTATGGATGGTGGGGGCGGGGTGCTCTAAACATTGAGTAGAAGCAGAGGCAGTGGTAGAGGGGTGGGGTGGACCATAGAGAGCAAAGGCACTTGGGAAGGACAAAGAGGTTAGAGGCAGGAAGACTCAGGAACTAGATGGGTGGCTGCCTTCCCCCCACATCTGTTGCTAACATCTCTCCACCTATGCCCTAACACCAGAGGACATCAGAGATCCTGGAGAGCTCTCTGGGCCTTTGCTGTAAGAATCAGAGGCCAGGTGCTCCCCTGAGCCTGCATCCAGCACCTCTCACCTAGAAGGATCCTCCTGCTAAAGAGGGAGCAGTTTCCGTTTCCAGGTTTTCAGCTATTAATACAAGAAAGCATGAAGTGGAAAGGGAACATGCTGCTCAGAGGGGGAGATAGTGGCCTACTAAAGCCTGAGAAGCCACCCTGACACCCAAGGGGACAAGCACGCTGACCCTGCATTCAAATCATATCACATCCGGCTAGTAAGCTGTAGCAGAGTTCCTGGGCTAAAACATCCTTGCCTGGCCTTTCCTCCTTAGAGGAAGGATTGGTAGTTAGCAATGACCCCACATGGGAGCTTGTCTGTGGTAGCCGGAGAGCTCCTGCATGAACCTTTCAGAAGCCTGGAAGCAAGCTCTCAGACCTAAGCTGTGGCATCTGGCTTCTGCTGGGCCCAGAGATGAATCCTGGGCTGCCCCATAGGCACTCCTGTAGAGAGGTCAACCTAAGCATAAGAGCTCCCACCCCAGCTTTCCTATACCCTCTTCTCTGCCTCTAAAGCCTTCCACTCCCTGGTCCCTTGTGAACAAAATGTCTCCTTAACTGCCCCCAGCTCCTCAAGCTTAGAGCCAAGCAACACAATTAAGATATCAAATATGAAATACCAATGCCTGAAGACTTCTACCTTGGAACCTGTGGGGAGGATGGAGCTGACAGTTATTGACAACCTGTAAGAGTACAGCCCTAGGGATTGCCATCCGCACCCTTGATGGTCAATGAGGCCCTGAAGATCAGCACCTTAGGTCTGTCTGGGACATTGCAGCCTCCTCTTCAACCAGGCATCATGACCATCTAAAGAGACAATAACTGTACTCTTAATTTGCAGAGTAGAGAGAAATGGTTAAGATTCAGAGAAGGTAGATGGTTTGCCAAAAGTTATATAAATAGGACTATCATTCACTCATTGACAGATAAGGGAATATGTTTTCTCCTTTTAGTGAAAGAAATTCTTTATTGGTAGGGGAATGGTAAGATGGCTCAGTGGGTGAAAGAGTTTGCTTCACAACCCTGGAATCTTCATAATGGAAAATCAGCTTTCTGAAGTTTGCTTCCTACTTTCATACATGTGTCATTGCATATGTGCATACACACACACACACACACACACACACACACACACTAATAAACCAATGATTTTAAAAGAATTCTTTATTTTCTGTGTGGAGAAGATGATGCATGCATACCATGAAACACATGTGGAGGCCAAAGTCTGTTCTCCTTCTACCATGTTGGACCCAGAAATTGAATTTAAGTTGTCAGGCTTTGGGGCAAATATCTTTACCCACCAAAACTGTCTTGCCAGGCTATAAATAAAATTTTGTGGTTTTTTTCTTGTTTTCTTGTTGTTGTTGTTTTGTTTTATTTTGTTTTGTTTTGTTTTAAGTCTTCAATGGCCTCAAGCTTATTAGCAGCCGATTTCTCAGGAGCACTGCTCAGAATTCTCTGGTTCATAGCCACCTACAAGATCCAAAAACTATTGGGTTCTCTCCTTGGAAGGATCAAAGAATGGATCATGGTGTGACCAGGACTGCAGGACTGCAGAAGACACAGAGGTTCACCAGCTTCTTCTTCTGGGGTCCAAGGGTGCCAGTCAGAGCAGATGCTAATTAATCCCAGTAAGAACAGGGCCCACTGGTCACTGTAAGCAAGGCAGCCTGGCATGTTCCTTGTTTGTCCTCTAAGTTCTTCAGGGCTGGTTGGCTGATCTTCACTTTGCAGATGGGGTGGCAGAGCCAGGTAGTGCAACTATGGGCTGTGGTGAGTCAAGCCCTGAATTGTCATACTGGCTTGTGGGCCCTACGAGAGTACACCTCTGAGAGAGGGGATCGTGTCCCTGTGCCTGCGACTCTTGCTATAAAGTACAACATTCCACACTTAAAGTGTCTAAGCTCAATAGGTCAGGGACATGGGATCATGAGCCTAGAAGTAAGTCTAAGGTTAGCTGTGTTTTCTTGGGGAACAGAAATACCTATGTTGTCAGTACAAACAACTATAGTGGCAGAGGGTGGGAATAGGGTTGACTCAGTCGTGAAGAGAGCTTGCTGCTCTTATAGAGGACCTGAATTCAGTTTCCAGCACCCATATCAGATAGCTTATAACAGCCTATAACTTCTGCTCCAGGGAATCTGACACTTAGAATGCATGTACACACAGAGGTATGCACACACACACACACACAAAGAGAGAGAGAGAGAGAGAGAGAGAGAGAGAGAGAACATCTGGCATAATCAAGTTTGCCTTTACCAGTAGCAGCCTCAATGAGAACTAGCAATAGTTCTCATTGGGCCTTTCTATATGTTTAAAAGCTTACACACATGGATTCATTCAATTTCGTGTCACTTTAGGAAGTTATTACTGGTCGCCCATTATTACTCCCACTTTGAGAGGGAGGGGCTACTCACTTGGCACTTTCCCTTTGAAGAAATGACAGAGCTAGGACCAAGATGTACAGATGTGTGTATGTGTGAGTGTGTGTGTGTGTATTGTGTGTATTGTGTGTGTGTGTGTGTGTGTGTGTGTGTGTGTGTAGGCCAGATATAAGCCATTGTTTCTAAGGTGGCTTATTCACCTTGAGTTTTTGAAATAATATCTCCCATTACTTTGGAGTGTACTAGTTAGGTTAGGTTGGCTGCTCAGCGCGCCCCAGGGATTCTGGTCTCATCTCCCACTGAGCTTTTCATGTAGTTTCTGTGGCCTGAACTCAGGACTTCAGTTCACAATAAGAGCTTTAATGATTGAGGCGTCTTCCTAGCTCCAGGAATGATATTCTTCTTAATCCAAAGCAAGAGCATAACTGTCTTCAGGCATCCAGGAGTTCAATGGCCCAAGAAAGCCAAGTTAAGGTGCTAGTCAAAATTTAGAGCTTTAAATGGAGCTCATCTCCTACCCATGAATTTTTTTATACCTCATCAGAAAAGCTATTCAGTCATCCCTGAAGCAAGTCCAGAGTCCTGGGCTCTTCATGCATTCTTGCCTACACCTCATCAATCAAGTATCTTTACACGCTTTCCAGATCCACACGCAGGCCTCTTCAATTTGGGATCTGTATGTAAACCAGCTTTGCTCCTGAGATGCTTGCCAAGGGTCAAGAACCACCTGCGACTCACGAGGGACTATCAAGCTCCTCATCAGAGATTACAACCTAGGTTACCTCTTACATTCTTACCCACCTCTTACATTCTTACCCGCCCCTCGTACAAACCCACTAACCTCTCTGGCTCAGGTTAGAGCATCCCAAGTTAGTCAGAAACTGGAGTAGCAGAAGGCTCAATCTATAGCTCAGCAGTTAAGAGTACATACTGCTTTTGTAGAAGATCTGAGTTCATTTTCTAATATCCACATTTTCTAATATCTCACAGCTGCTTGTAAATCTAGCTCCTGGGGATCCAATGCCCTCTTCTAGACTTCATAGGTAACTACACTCATGTGTACATAGTAACACATAGACGTACACATAATTAAAAGATATTAGTGATTCTTTAAATTACAGGTCATAGATACTCTGTGGAATCATTTAACATGTAACTAACCATGACTGTTATAAACATTTAAGAAACAGCTGAATGTTTCTGAACATGTAATAACCTCAGATTAATTCAAGGTCAAATGCACAATGTATCTAGTGTCTTTCTGGAAGTATGCATCTATGCTATATCACATGACACTGAAGCCTTGATTCTGAACACAATGTATATACACTCTACTATCTGTGATATCACACCAACCAAAGCCAAAAAATTCTGCCTGAAACACCTCAGACTAGACTATTGTATATTTTAGTGCCTATTACTGTACATGCAGAGAGTTCTGCTCCTATAGATACATACCAGTTTAATTATAGAAAGCAAAACGTACTATTTTCCTCCTATCCTTGTCTAGTATATAAGTATCAAATTATATAGCTTTGGATTGATTTTAAAAACTGTTGTTTGAGTTGCTGGCTTGAGTTTTATAAAAATTCAAATTAAATGCTTTTTTGGCTTGGGACTAGGATAGAATTTCTGTCAATATCTTTTGAAATGGCCATAAATATCCTTCTGCCATTTTATATTATGTATTTATGCAAAGTGGCATTCTCAGTATTGTCAATTACAAAATCAAAATATCAATCAACTCTGAAAAATGTTGAAGATACTCCACATCCTTCAGTATCACATTTTCAGCCAAGATTTAATTTTTTAAAATAAACAAGTGCATCCATCTCATTAGTATGCAAATTTGCATTGCTCTTCAATACACAGTAAAATTATATGTATACCAAGGAGTTGTTAAAAATCACTTTCTTGATGGTCTGTTATCAATATGTCTTTGAATTGTATATCTATTTCATAGACCTACATACCTGGAATCATGTGATTTTCTTCATCAGTAAGGGGTTCTGAGTGGTAATAGTTTAAGAATCTATTATATAGGAAAACAAATAACTATGCAAAAGGACTGATTCATTGAAAAAAGGGCAGTCAGAGTATAGAGGACCAAAATGCAGTATCAATGACCATGGCCAATATCAGCCAAGCTGTCACATCTCAATGCTCCAGGGAGGAGAGAAAATCTTGTAAGTACACAAATGGATGGGGGGGTCTGCACAATGTCTGTCCCTGCTCAATGATCAAACAATATAAAAACCAAGAATAAGTTTTACATCAGTTTAGCACTGGCTGTCACAGGCAAGCATGTGATAGGTTTTCTGAGAATTTATTCTGATTATATTCTCCTAAAATCCTTGGTCTGCAACAAATTAAGTAGAAGCAAAGTGTGTCCTTCTTCGGGAGTGGTCTGAGAGACACTAATTTAGAAGATGGCCTTTTAACATCATTCAGTATTATGGATCCTCTAGTTCTCCCATACCTGCCTTGATAAGTTCTAGAATGAAGAAAGGGGTGTTTCTTTTCACTTTGTAAAAGGTTTGACAGAATTTCTTGCCTCTAACCCTTAGATATTAGGGATTGCATCCTAAGTCCTGACAAACTAAAAGGTTGCTAAACATCACTGAAGGTTCTCTAGAAGAAAAAAAGAATTGCACCTTGTTGAGATGCAAAGGCCTATAGAATTTTATTCCAGAGTAACCTCAGAAGGTGAGAAACAAATGAAAACAGTACCCAATATCTCAGTGCCACGCCCACAACCATCTGCTATTAGCCACCCTGGTGAACCTCACTGAAGCCAGGTTCCACGATTTCACTGACAAGACTTCCATAATATAAATCAAGGATGCAAAGAAGAATGGGTCCTGTGTCCAAATACAGCAGTTAACAAATAGCAGGGTCACACATCTCTGTCTGTGAAAAACACAATACTTCTGAAGTCTTGAAGTTTTATTGTTGTTTTCCGTTGTTGTTGTTTTTAATGTGCACTGGTGTTTTGACTGTATGCATGTTGTGTGAGGGTGTTGGATGCCCTGGAACTGGAGTTACAGACAGTTGTGAGCTGCTGTGTAGGTGCTGAGAAATTGAACCTGGGTCCTTGGAAGAGCATCCAGGGTTCTTAACTGCTGAGACATCTCTTTGGCCAATTTTAAAAATCATTTACCCTGATAGCATCCCTGTTAACTAAAAGTATAAACTGCTATTTTAAATTAAGCTACTCCAAAGTGTTACATTCAACTAAATTCACATGTTTTTTGAATACAATTTGAAATATAAATCCAGTACTTATCAAAAATAGGCCTAAATGGTCAATATTCTCTCACTGTCCCTCCCTCCCTCTCTCTCTCTCTCTCTCTCTCTCTCTCTCTCTCTCTCTCTCTCTCTCTCTCTCTCTCTCTCTCTGTGTGTGTGTGTGTGTGTGTCTGAGGAGATCTTTCCAGAAAGTTATATCCCCCCCCCCCCGTGGGTATCACTACATTGGCATCTGAAGTCCTTTTGTGGATACTTGTACATTGATTTGGTATCTATGAGCATGTCTATAGATAAAACATCATTTGAGACATAAAATTATGTTGGGGGTTGTCAGTGTGTCTGAGAACTGTCACTGATTATGTGTATGGACATGTGTGTATATACATACCACATATATGTGCTTCTCTATGTGTGTGTGTCTCCATGTGTGAATCTGTGTGTGTGTTCGTGCATGTGTGTTTGTGTGTGTGTTGGTATGATACATAAATATCTGGTCATATCAGTCACTACTCTGTCCCCTCAACCAAATAAAGTGGAAACTTCTAATTCATTGGAAAGTTAGTTGTGTCAAATGTTGTTTTGCTGGGGCACACAGGTGAAAGGATGTCTTGCTAAAGCAAACATGTGAAAGACTGTTTTCCTAAAGCAGACACAGGTGAAAGGATGTTTTGATATAGCAAAAACATTAAAGGACCCAAGATGAAGGTGTATAAATATCACCCCACAGACAGTGTGAGAAAAGAACTGAGCTTTGGTTTGGTTTGTTCCACATAGCTATTCTTCTCTAAAGACATGCATGTATTGGTTCTCCTTAAATAGGATTGTTAAAGTCAACTTGTGATAACTCTAACACTGAGAGAAACTTATCCAAGTACTGCTCATGGAGTTCTGGTGGCAGTTTGACATTTCTGTGACCTCACTTTAGGCAGATTGTTGAGCCTGGTGGTTTCTTCAGAATTGATCTACAGCTGCCTGTGTCTGCTGGCTGAAATGACTTGACTGTAGCTGACAATTTGTGCCTGGTGTCTGTTTGCTGAAAGGACTGAACCATAGTGCTAAGTTGTATTTGGTGTTTGGTATGAGACTAAACTGCTGCCCAAAAAGATCAAGGTCACCCCCAAAGAACTATTACTGAACAAGTCCACTTCACCCATGTCCTAAAAACTTTTCTCTTCCACTACCTCTACTAGGTGCTAGGATAGAGGAGAGGTTGAACCTTTATTAAGTGTAGGTTGCAAAAAAATATATGCCTCCAACTACATCCCTAATTCTCTGAAGTTCTGTGACTTATAGACTATGCCAGATTTGGTCTACTATTTCCCAATGACACTGTTTGCCTCGAAGAATAGGTCAAACCTTTCAATTGAGTGCCACAACTCATTCTCTGGTTCCATGCTGTAATGATTAACCCCATTGTCAACTTTACAGGATTTGGAGACACCTAAGAGACATTCTAACTAGAGAGAGGTTTCTTAGATTAACTGAGGAGGGAAAAATCTGCCCAGAATATGGGCAATATGAGCAGGACCAAGCCACAGGTTAGGGTCCCAGACTAATAAAGAAGGGGAAAAGATAAAGCTGTTTCTCTCTCTCTCTCTCTCTCTCTCTCTCTCTCTCTCTCTCTCTCTCTCTCTCTCTCTCTCTCTCTCCTTCCTCCCTCCCTCTCTCTCTTCTCTCCCCCTTCCTCCTCTCCTCCCCTCTCTCTCTCCCTCCTCTCTCCCTCCCTCCCCTCTCTCTCCCTCCTCTCTTTCTCCCTCCCCTCTCTCTCCCTCCTCTCCTCCCCTCTCTCTTCCTCCTCTCTTTCTTCCTCCCCTCTCTCTCCCTTCCTCCTCTCCTCCCCTCTCTCTCCCTTCCTCCTCTCCTCCCCTTTCTCTCCCTCCCCCTCTCTTTCTCCTCTCTTTCCCTCCTCTCTCTCTCCCCTCTCTCTCCCTTCCTCCTCTCCCCCTCTCTCTCCCTCCCCCCTCTCTTCCTCCTCTCCCCCCTCTCTCTCCCTCCCCCTCTCTCTTCCTCCTCTCTTTCCCTCCTCTCTCTCTCCCTCCCTCCTCTCCTCCCCTCTCTCTCCCTCCCTCCTCTCTCTCCCTCTCCTCTCTCTCCCTCCCTCCTCTCTCCCTCCCTCCTCTCTCTCTCTCTCTCTCTCTCTCTCTCTCTCTCTCTCTCTCTCATTTGTGACTACAGAAACAGCATAAACTTTTTTCTCTTAACACTATGCCTTCCCCTTCCTGAGGGCCTATGTAAATCTCAGATTATGAATCAAAATAAACCCTTTCTTTCTAAAGTCTTTTGGGGGGTATCTTGGCACCGAAACAAGTCAAGTAATTAATATACAAGTTTTCTCATCTCCATTCCTATTTGACAGCATCCCTTGTAGCTAAGTCTACCTGTTACATTTTGGCAGACAGATGGGAAGAAGTCATATGTGGTGAACTTTTAAGAGCAGGGTGCATCCCCAACATGTTCCTTCTGTTCTGCACTGGCCTGTGTGGGGATTTACCTTGGCTGTATAGAGGAAAATAAGTCAAAAGCAAGGGTCTTTACTTGTGTGACATGCTGGAAGGTAGAAAGCTCAAAGTATTAAATAGTATTGTACTGTTCTGCTGTAACAGTGAGGCTTCCCTGCCTCATACAGTTCCCTGGTAAGATAAGGAAATCTGAAAAGTCTGTCATTTGCCAGTGACCAAAACAAGAATAAATGTGGGTTTGTATTAGTGGTGACTAGTCTATGTCTGAAGGGTAACCCCTGCCTGCTTTAAGTTATCAGCAAACACCCCCTCTTTTATCTTCCTGGTTCCTTCAGTCTCATTTCCCCTAGGTCCCCAGATCTAGCCATTTCAAGAAGCTTGTCTCCCTTTCCTCCATCAGAGACATACTACTGTTGCCTACTCCAGCACTCATTTAGTGAGGTCCTGTTAACTCCTTGCTTTACTTTCTGTTTATGCATCCCTATCACCCATCTTCACAGCCCCACATCTACAACCCATTCTGGATGGCCTCTACATCTTACTCCCATAACAAACAAAATCCCATTAAACAAAGACAGATACCCTGTCATCAGCATCACATAGGTCCATGAGTCTCAAAGTGGGTTGTTTTCTTCCCAGGTAGACAGGAGCTGGGATTGGCTCAGTGGTACACATGTACACACTCACCAAGTTCTTACCTATGACAGATACACACTTCTTGTATCAAACAGCATCTCTATTCTTTGCAGTGACAGTCATAGATGGAGAAAGTTAGCCTCAAATAAACTACTTTCTCAAGTCCTACTCAGTTAAAAGTGACTGGGCCAGTGTGACATTTGGCCCTCAGTATCTGCATGTGCTACACCTCCAAATTCAATACATTAAGCCCTAGTTTTATTTAAATAAAATTTCTGAATATGTGCATGTGTGTACTGTCTATATTTGTCTCTGTGTGTACAAAATGTGTGTGAACATATTTGGGTGTGCGCATGGGCATTTTTTCAGGTGCATGTGGAGGCCAGGGCCATATTTTTGGAGACATAGTTTCTTCATTGAACTTGTAACCCAGTGATTGGCTGGAATAGCCTGGGTATCCAGAAAACTCAGGGGTCTCTTGTCTCTTTACAGCTTGTGCTGGTATCACACCCTCTCCTGTTTGCTCTGCTTCTTACATGGATTATGGAATCTGAACTCAAGAATTCATGCTTGCAAGACAAACTCTTTGCCCACTGAGCCACTTTTGCAGATCCTATATATTTTTTTCTAGTCAATATTCCTGAAACAAAGAGCTCTCCAATTATCTAGAGAGTACTGATATTGTTTTCAGCATTGAAAGAGGTGTGTAGAAAAGAACTACAGTGTGCAGAGGTATTGTGTATGTTACATGGTTGTAAAGCACTTGAATGCAAATTTTGGTGTGCTAGAGAAGTGCCCTGAATATCAGCTGTCTTCATACAGCAAGGATTAACCGCACAGTGTTTTGCTGAACATCAGGGTAGAATTAGAGCATCTGCAGAATTGGAGCTCGCCAGGAAACACATTTTAGTATTAAAGCAGACTGTTTTATAACAACTCACAAAGAAAAAATACACAAGTGATGGTCCCGATGGACATTTATTGATGCTTACTAATGTTGAAGCTATTCTGAATATTTTGTACATGTTAATTTAATCCTTTTAGCAACCCTAGGTGTAGGGGTGGGGAACTATCATCTATCCCTATTAACAGATGAAGAAATCAAAGCTTGCTGAAGGGAGATGACTTGCCCAATGCCTCACAAGAGTAAGTTTATGTTCAACCAAGATCTGAAATCTGGATTCAGTTTTCAGAACAGATAATTTTTTAAAGCTGGATATGAAGCTTTTTAGTCAGCCAGTATAGCCAAAATGACAAGTTCCAGATCATGCAGAGACTCTTTTACAGAAATTTTAAAAAGAGAGGTCAGAGAGATACCTGAATGTTAAGAGTGCTTGTTGCTCTTACACAGGACCCAGATTTTGGTTCCCAGCACCCTTGCTGGGTGATTGCAATCACCTGCAGCTCCAGATCCCAGGTGTTAATGCCTTCTAGATGCTAGGGAGTGTCCAGCATACATGTGGCATGCAGACATACACATTCATACACAGAAATAAAAAAATAAGAACAAATCTTATAAAAAGATAGTTGAATGGTGCTCCTGAGGAAGGACATCTTAAGTTGACTTCTGCCCTCCACATGCACGTGTACACAAATGCATGCACATATGAGTACACATATGCTCTCATACATAGAAACTAAAATACATGCACACACATACCCCCAAAGAATACATACTGTAAAGCAGCCATGATAAACATTATCTAAAGATCAAGTTCAAATCCTATGCCATGGTCTGCTGGATAAGCTGCTTTCACGGGACATTCTTTTGGGGTGGATGGATAGATGGATGGATGGATGTGTGCTAACATAGCTTCCTGCCCACAAGAAGCACTGGGTAAGCTTGCTCTGATTCCAGCCTCCAAGTACACAGCATTTATGTGAATACTCTTTGACATGAGCTGTCATTTTACAATGAGGATACTCAGCATGGATGAGGGTAGGGCTCTATGAAGATGCTATAGGGATTACTAGGCTCCTGTGGCCTCCTGCACTCCACCCCATCCTGTGAACAGATGTCTTTCCTGCTTATAGGCAAGAGAAATCCATGAAAAAATGTGTCCCTGTTGTTTTTCTACTGATCCTCCCAGACACCCTTGCCTCTAATAAACAGGGACAGAGCAAGGCTGTAGAGATGTCTATGTCCCACCTTGGGGTGGAGGAGTGGTCATGGAGAGCTTATGGGAAGAGGCTGGAGGATGAACATCCTCTGTCCCTGCCCACCAAATATCCCTTGTTCAGACCCAGGCAATAAGTCTCTGATGCATTGACTCCTGTGTGAGCTGGGGCAAATCACCTTCACACTCTGTGCTTCAGCCATTTCTGATGCTCTAGAATGCTGCAAGTATATTGCCAGAATGAGCTGGTTAGCAGAGTATTGCTGCCAGAGAACTATGCCAGTAGGTCCCCAACTACAAATATACACAAGGTTTAGCACACAAGCTCCCTGGGCTCTGAGCTCAAATCCTCTTCAACTCACTGGCTGTGTGCTTATGACTTCATTTCTCAGACATTTGGTCTTCCTGTTTGTAAAATAGCTTACAACCTTGCTTACAATTATATGAGGATGATATGTGAGTATGTGTACACTGGCCCATGTGTGTGTGTGGGGGGGCATGTACTCGCTCATTGGCCATAGGGATCACTAGGCAAGAGAAAGCAACTAAGGCTGTTGTCATCCATGAGTCTATACTAAGGCGTGAGCATTTGTAACTGTGTCCTTAAGGGGAGCTGTCCAGGCTGATTAGGCCCATAACTTATCTACCCATTTACTTTATCCTGTCCTTTGCCACCTCTGCTCCTTTCTGATCTCTTAGTAGATGTACTCACAGGCAGGTTGACCAGATGTACAAAAAGCAGTATGGAACGGAGATATAGAGGTCTCTGGGGCTTCCTGGTTAGTTGGTCTAGACAATTGGAGATCTCTAGGTTTAATGAGAGACTGTCTCAAAAATCAAGGTGGAGAACAATAGAGGATGCTGCCAATGTCAACCTCTGGGTAGGACCATGTCTCTGTGAGGTGGATGGAGCTGATGGTGTTAGCTCCTAGGGCTCTTTACAGCTCAAAGGATTTCAACACAACTGAAGCCCAGAGCCAGTATTATTTGGAGTCCCCAGAGGCCAATGCCTTCTTTCCCTCCTCTTCTGCCCACAGGATACCCACCACAGGCTGGAAGAAGAGCAGTCGCTCCTGGCAGAGTGTGGATGTCTTTATCCACACGCTGAGATTTCACATCTCCCAGGGCTTTGCTGGAGTAAATATGACCTTTTATCCTTTGCTTTGTTTAAGACTCAAGGTCAACAGCCCAGCTGTGATCCACCAGTTACTTTGTCTGCCAGACATCCTTGCGTCAGAAGCTCACACCAGAGATTCACGGCTCCACTCTCAGTCCTTCTTGTCTGCCTGGCTGGTGGTGCTAGGGCAGAAAAGCTATGACCATGTGGCTCTGGGGAAAAGATGGCTCTTGGAGGGCTGAGGCCAGGCCATTACTCTCTGCTGTCTGCCCCAAGTCTGCCTGTTGTCATGTCAAGGCATGGCCTGGTTTTTTCAGTCTGCTCAGAGGTGGTGACAGCAGCCAGTGTAGCCTTGACTCAAATAGTAATTATAAATTAGAACCCCTGAGGGCTTGGCCTTCAGTTCTTTCTGCATGGAGAAGACCTGCATCTACTTGACTGGGATGGACTCTTCCAGGTCTTCTAAGCCACATCCTGCCCTCAATTCAAAGCTTTGCACCTCAGATATCATTAGCGCAGCCTGGAAACTTCTTGCACTTGTGTAAATGCGACTCATCTGAAGTGCCTGCCCACTTTCTACTTATCTGTAGGTGGGTGGCAGGAGAGTTAGCTGGGCTCATACATTCTCTGTTTTCCCACAGCATCTCCACTGGCAGTGGATGATAATTCTGGGGGTGTCAGCAAGGAAGAAAGTAGGGAACAGGGTAGTGTCAAAGTGAATGGAGTCACTGGCCTTGACTTAAACATGTCATCTGCAACCCCCACTCCCAGATCCACCTCACACATCAAATCCTCTCTTGTCATGGGAGAAATGCGGAGACACTCTTTGTAGAGTATGGCAGGCCAGGGTTCTTTCTTAGGAGACCAGAGACTAAGAGATGAGCTTAGGGGTGCATGCCAGGTCCTTTTATTGCATCTGGGAGCTCACTCACTGCTGAGCATTCTGAGAGATGTCCCTTTTCAAAACACACACACACACACACACACACACACACACACACACACACACACACACACATCAGATATCTCTGTCTCTAGATGAGGCTTGTCCTTAGGCCTGGCTCCAAATTTATCTTTGTATAAGGACCACTGCTGCAATGTGGATAGTGGGAGTGAGGGGTGGGGTGATGGGCAAAGGAGAAAGATGGTGTAGATGAGCTTGGACTGTCTCGTTCTTACTCTGGTTATTTTTTTCAGCCTGTGAAATTTGAAAACAGAAAGTCCCATTTTAAAGCCAGAAGAACCAAGTCCAAAATGGTTGTGCTGATCAAGGAGCTGGGTAGAAATGAGGAGCTTGACTTTCCCTTTCTCCTACCCCAAGGCTCTCAGGCGTTTGGCCATATATCCAGGAAATGCACTCTGTTTTCTGTGCCTGCTAAGACTTCCACTGTGCCCTTCATAGCATCAACTTCCTCTGTCATCTACTCCCCAAAGAAACCACCCCAGTCCCTCCCAGTTTTCTGCCCATTATAGGCAACAAACAAACAAAGAAACAACTACCTCTAACTGCAGAACTTCGGGTCTTTTGATCTGTGATTGCTTGGGATGGGGTCCTCTGAGCCTTCTCACATATGAGGTGAGGAGAGCAGAGTCTGAGTGTCAGCCACAGCCTGCCACCTGGAAGCTTCCCCCATCCCCATCTGGAGGGAGAGCGAACCACTGACTCCCAGCCACACCCACATGGAGTTTTCCAAGCTTCTCCACTCAGACCTTCTTGGCAACAGTCAAAGTCGGGGGAGGAGATGAGCACAGGCTGGGAGCGGCCTTGGCTTCAGCTCAGCGAGCACGAGGTGGCATTTTGATGGGTGGTAAAAATATCTCCCAAGTGTTCAGGGCCAGCTGCCACCCCACAGCATTGTAACTTTTCAGATCCTGTCCCCATGCGCAGATCCTAAAAAGCCCATTCTGTCCACATGTCCTAGGAGACAGAGCAGGTCACCAAGCCTGTGATCTCAGGCCACTCTTATACCTGTAATAGCCACTTCTGTCACCATGGCCAGATACTAGCACAGAAAGCCTTTAAGCCTCTAGGGAAAGTGAAGGGTTGTCAGAAGTGCTGTGACCTGCCTAATGGGCTAATTAAACAGTATTATAAATAATGACTATCAGGGATGCTGGGATGTGGTCCAGTGAGGAGAGCAGTTGCTTAGCATACACGACACCCTGGGAGTCCATCTCCAGCACAGCATAAAGGAGGTGTGGTGATACATGCCTGCAATCCCAGCAATTGGGAGGAAGAATCAGGAGAACCAGAATTTGAAGGTCATCCTTAGCTACATAGAAAGTTAGGTGCCAGCCTGAGCTACCTGAGACCCTAAAAAAAAATAATCCTTGTAATCAGAGTGAGAAAAAAAAAGAGGAGAGAGAGTGGTGAGGCACATTGGCAGAGGAGCTGGGTCAGCAATGCAGTGGGAGGCCGAGCTACACACTGAGAAGTCAGAGTGCCTTCTCCTCACTAGGAGTCTTTCAGGGACCACAATAAGGTTCCCCAGCAGAACAAAAGATAGCCTGGTTCAGAAGACTCAGCTGTCCAGGCCCTGTCTGGAGACATCTGGTTTACTGCCACATCACATCCTAGTCACCTTTGCATATACGTGGATGCTGAGAGACAAGAGGCTCTCCGGACATGGTAGGCCTTTCATCCTCTAGAAGTAATCTACCCTATCTATATCCTCCCTGGTAGTCAATAGCCACCCTGCTTCATCACAGCATACCTCCGCCCTGGTCTCCTCCTCCTGTGAGATAAAACCCAAGCCTTGCTCTGGCCTCTGAGGTCCTTCCTGATGTAGTCCTGCCCCACCCCCAACTCGCTCCTTGCCACTCTGCCCCAGATGCCCCTGAGTCCTTGCTGCCTCTCTAACAAGACAGGCATATTCCTACCCAAGGGCATTTGTGTGCACCGACTCCTCCGCCCGGCTGTTTCCATCACTTCAGGTCTCTGGCCCCATTCCACTCCACTGAGATGCCATCTCTGATTGCCAACATTAAACAATAGCCCAAGGCTGTATCTTTGCTTTGTTTTTCTTAGTGCACGTTTAAAAAACAATTTTAGAGCTGAACATGGTAGCACACATCTTTAATCTCAGCACTTGGGAGGCAGATGCAAGCAGATCTCTCAGTTCCAGGATAGCCAGGGCTACACAGAGAAATGCTATCTAGTAAAACCAAAATTTATATTAAATGTAATTAATTAATTAAAATAAATTAATAAAAATTTAAAGATTGATTACACAGACACACACACAGACACACACGCGTGCGTGCATGCGTGTATGTGTGTGCATGTGCGTGCGTGTGTGTGTGTGTGTGTGTGTGTGTGTGTGTATGTGTGTGTCAGAGTGTATCAGAGTGCAGGTGCCATTGGAAGCCAAAAGAAGAAGCAGATCCTTAGCAGCTGGAGTAACTGAGTATTGTAATCTGCCCAGCATGGGTGTCAAGAACCAAACTCAAGTCTTCTGCCAGGGTAGTACATGCTTTTAACCTAAGCCTCTCTCCAGCCTGTTTTGTGTTTCAAGACAAGGTTTGACGTAGCTCAGGGTGATTGGACTCAAGAGTTTAGGATGACCTTGACCATCCAATCATCCTGCATCAGAGGCACACACCACCATATCCAGTTTTTGTGATGCTGAGACTTGAACCCTGAGCTTTTGTGCAGGCTAAGCAGGTACTCTAATGGGCTACATCCACCACCCCATATTTTAAATTCTTTTCCTCCTATTTCTCTCTCCCATAGGCCTGAAAGCTTCTTCATCAAAACCAATCCTTTGACTGTATTGTTGCAACCCAGAAGTCTTGTCCAGAAACTCAATGACTAGTTTCTTCCTTGACTTGGCTGCAAAGAGGGACCACATCCTGCAACTGTAACCAGAATAAACCTTTTCTCCATTATAGCTGCTTTTATTGGGTTGTTTCATCACAGGAACTGAAGGGAAACCAGAGCAACCAGGAAAGTAGAGAGCAGAGCCCTGCCTGAATCCCATCCTTGTGTTGGCTGCTCACATTCAGCAAAGAGCTAAGATAAGAGACTCGCAGGATGCTCTGTTTGGGGTTTTCCTACAAGCTCTGCAAACTGTCTCTTTGGAGACTTCAGAGTTCTAGTCTCAGAACCAGAGATGAGGAGCACATGGTACAATGAAGCTAAACCAGGAGCTCTGGGTTTCTCTCTATCCATATAGGGACCTACCCCAGCAATGGACTGTAAATGCTCTAAGCCAATGCCATCCATTATTTCTGAGATGTGTCACTATTGAGTGAGTAAAAGGGACAGGATAGGAAAATGGTGGTGTGATGAGATCTCTGACAATGTACCCTGTGAAGTATCTCCCTATGGACAAGTCTGCTGTGGATTTTGAAAGTCTACTGTTGTCACTCCTAAGTGTCTATTGGAACTTCTAATTGAATGACAGACATTTCTGACCAGGCGACATACTTTCTAACTTCATCATTCATCAGATCAGTTGTCCATTTCATAGCTCTCCTGGTTTAGGGAAATGATGACACACAAGTCAGCCTGGAAATAGACAGGACCAGGTAGCCCAGAAGGGAAAGGACTAGCACTTCCAGTCCTAGTACTTCTTGACTTCAGTACTTTCTGGTTCTAGTAGTACTTCTTGGTCTCAGTACTCCCTAGTCCCAATACTTCTTCTTGGTCTTCCAGATCCCAAAACTCCTGATTCGAGTACTTCTTTGTCCTGGTACTTCTTGGTTCTAGTATTCCTAGTTCAGTACTTCTTGAACTCAATACTTCCTGGTTCTAGTACTCCTTTGTCTCAATATTATCTGTTTCAGTACTTCCTGGTCCTAGTAATTCTTATTTTCTAGTATTTCCTGGTCCCAATGCTTCTTGGTTCCAGAACTCCCTGATCTTAGTACCCACTGGTCCTAGTTCTTCATGGATGATTATGAAGAATACTCATTCAAACTCATTATGTAATTCCTTCTCCACCCCAGGCCATGAAATTTGCAGGACATAATCTTGTCCCATTTTATAGATGAACAGAACAGTACTAAAGGCAGTGACATGCTTTGCCTTTGGCTATAGGGTTAGTAAGTGAGTCTGGGTATAAGTCAAAGGCTTCAAGAGTTCTAGTTGCCCCTACATCTTCTCTATATTTCAAGCTGTACCCTACTTTGCAGAGATGTGCCATACAATTCAATGGATGTCATTCTTCTGGAAAATACCTCACTTTTCTCCTATCCTTTCGTTTCTGTTATTCCCTTTATATAGAAGGGACTTTTGGGGGCTTGGCTCCAGCAGACATTTTGTACTAAGAGATGACCTTAAGGACAAAAACTGAACTGAAGATGGTAAGGGAGAAAAACAGAAGCAGGCTGGATCCTTGGTAACTAGGCAACCCAGAAAAACAGAATTCCAACTCTCTTTTCCAGGATTCTTCTTTAAAAGAGGGTATACTGGTGACCCCTCTGTTCTTCTTCCTCTTCCCCTTCCCCTTCCTCTTCTTCCTTCTTCTTCCTTCTTCCTTCCTTCTTCTTCTTCTTCCTCTTCCTCTTCCTTCTCCTCCTCCTCCTCCTCTTCCTCCTCCTCCTCCTCCTTCTGCTGCTGCTACTGCTGCTAGGAGGCCTCTGGTAACTTGGCCTCTTTGCTGTCTTAACCACTTGGTACCCTTTGGATTTCAGAGAGCCACATTCTGCACATATTTGCTGTTAAGTAGCCCCAAGTGGCTGTTTCTGGGTAGAACCAAGGTTCAGGTGGCACCCTTGTTCCTGGCTTATGTCACCATTGCTGACATTTGGAATTATGAAGAAGTGATACTGATCAGAAAAAAATCTCCCAAAACAGGCTGAAGTGAGAGCATTATGGAGCGTTAGTAAACTGATCCGCGGGGTGAACCCTGGGGCAGGTGGAGCCAGGACTCATTCTTACCCTTCCTATCCCTTCTACTTGTGGGCACATGATTTCAATAGGAAGAGAAGTTATGAAACTGTGCGTCCCCTGGAAGGCTGACTTGATGTGAACTCACACAGCAGCACTGTCCTGTCTCTCCTACTTCAAATGACACATAGTCCTCTCTTTCTATCTGTGGGTGCTCAGCACCCCTTCGGGAGAAGCCTGCCTGCCTGGGGACACGGGCAAGTCCTGAGCACAGGCAGAAGACCATGCACCTCCCATGCCTTTCTTCCTTCAGAAAACAAATATTCAGATTTGTTTCCCACTTGTCTCCAAACTTTCTGGGTGGCAGAGAGCAGGGAACTGAGATGTAACCAGATGGAATCATGGTGGTGTAGACTCCGTCTTTATATCCCTTCCCTAGGGCAAGGTGGGGTGGGGTGGGAGATGACGGCAC
Organism: Apodemus sylvaticus; assembly: GCF_947179515.1. Classification (NCBI taxonomy): domain Eukaryota; kingdom Metazoa; phylum Chordata; class Mammalia; order Rodentia; family Muridae; genus Apodemus; species Apodemus sylvaticus. The sequence continues at coordinate 78,327,485 of NC_067480.1, forward strand.
AGCAATAACAGACATAAAGATTAGTATTGAGTGTCAGCTTGGCAAACCCTAGAACCATCTAGGAGGCGAATCTCTGGCTAGTCTGTGAGGAAGTTTCTGGAATGGGCTAGCTGAGGACGACCAGTTTACTAAGTGTGGTCAGCACCACTCAGTGGACTGGGGTACAGGACATAGAGAAATGGAAAAAGCAAGCTCAGCACCAGCATCCATCTCTCTTGGCTTCCTGACCCCATACGATCTGACAGGCAGCCTCATACTCCTGCCCCAAGCCTTCTCTACCCTGAAAGACTGGACCTTCAGACTCAGTAAGAATCAACCTCTCCTCAAGTGACTTTGTTAAGGGCTGTAGAGATGGCTCAGAGGTTAAGAGTACTGGCTGCTCTTCTGGAGGTCCTGAGTTCAATTCCCAGCAACCACATGGTGGCTCATAACCATCTATAATAAGATCTGGTGCCCTCTTCTGGCCTGCAGTCATATATGTAGGCAAAATGCTGTATATATAATAAATACATCTTTTAAAAAATAAATCTGAAAAAACTGAACTTTGTTAAGTAAGCAAACAATCTACCCCAAGCCCCGAATCTTATGCTCCATATTGTAGAGGTGAGGTGTCCCATCGGCCTAGAAACTGATAGAGCAAAAAGGGAATTGTCCCTTCAAGGGGGACAACATTCCTGAAGGACACTCTTGTCCCTACATTGAGGCGCTGGACGCATCCCACACAGGGTGAAAGCAAGCCTGTAGCCAGGCTGGCCCCACTGAACTGAGGTAGTGAGCTGGCTGCTTCCCTGGCCCTCTCTGGCACTGCTTCTAACGTCTCATCTGCTGACAGATGTTCCTGACCTGAAAGCTCTTAAAGACAAGTGTTAGTGACTGTCCCCTGGTCTGACAATGACATACAGGGCCCTTAACTTTCCATGTCACAGCAGAGGTGAGGCTCAGCTGATATGGGCTGTCATGCTCTCTGGATGGGCGAGGGGCTATTCCTCTCCTTCCCATGCTCACTCTGGTTCCCTCTGAGGGGTCCCCATTAATGTGATTTTTCCCTGAAAGGTCTGACCCTAATGATGTGAGATGTGGCTGTCAATCTTCTCCAGTCACACAGGAAGCAAGCCAGATGCCACCTGAGAACTAAATGAGTGCAGAGTGTCCCAGTGCCTTCCTGCAGGGCTTACCTGTGCATCAGTGGGGAAAAGACGTACCTGGGGGAGGCTTTCTAAGGCATCTGATAAGGAGAGCTTTCATGACAGAAGTTTTCCTTGGTTACCTAAGGTTAGTCAGGTCTCCCTATCTGGAATGAGGCCTAGAACCACATGCATCAGATATTGCTCACAGGTCCCCTGGGGTTTGGTGGAACCTTTGGGTGTCAGTTAGTGACACGGATCTGGGTCAGGCTAGACTCTCTGATCCCCCAGCATGAGCACGGCCTCTGACCTCAGGCTCTGGGTCTCAGATGCCTGGGAGGTCCTAACATCAGAACACAGGGTCCTACACAGTAAATGCTGCAGAAACCATGCTGTCCTGCTAAAGAAGAGTCAGAGGCTGAAAGGATTGGTGTCACACTAGTGAGGCATTCCTACTCCTGACTCCCTATCATCCCTGGGAAGGACTTAACTGGGATCGCCTGGAGCCCTGGAAGGTTCCAGATCATCATAGTTGTTGCTTAGGCTGTCACAGGGCAGCTCTGAGGTCTGTTTTCCTTCTGTTCATCAAGTGTGGACCTTGCAGTCTATATGGGGTCAGACACACCAGTGACCATGGGTGGGAGATGTCTGCACTGGAGCAGCATGAGGTGGAGCAGAAGAGAGAGAGGCAAAGCCAGGTTCCTCCATCACTAGGGCCAGACAATTAAGGAAAACAACAACAGTAATGGGGATCCCTCTGAGGGGAGAGTAGTGAACATAGGGAGAGAAGTGACACCTACCCAGAGAGAACGACATCCTCAACTACACTCACTTGTGGGCTATGCAGGGTAGTGCTGCTGGGATTTTATTCTTATGATGAACTATTGCCTAAGTGTGTGTGTGTGTGTGTGTGTGTGTGTGTGTGTGTGTGTGTGTGTGATGTGGTGTGTGTGGTATGTGCACATACATGCACATACATGCATACATCTATCTGTGCGTGCATGTTACATAGTGCCTTCTTTTATTCATAAATGCTTTAACTAGATCAGAGGAGCTGGGATTTTTTCTAAGTTCTTTCATCTTCAAGGTCAGTTTTACCTCATCTCACACAAACATCTAGAATCTCATTTCTATGCTGGGCCATTCCATATTACACTCACTACAGCTCTATTCTGGCCATTCTGGATTAAACAGTACAGCTCTGTTCTGTTCCACAGAATCACAACCTCCCCTAACCTGAGCAGTGTGTGTCCTTGACACAGCAGAGAACTATGGTGTCTTTTAACACTCTGCTGTCATGTGGATGTGATGTCTTCGTGAGCAACAACTTCAAGCCTGGGGCAACGATTCTGAGCAAGGCCAGTTTTCCTCACCTTGGACTTGTGTGGCTATAATTATAATGCACTCCATTAATAATTATAATGTACTCCTAAAATAACAGATAAATAACAAAGATGATTAAAACAGATGATAGGTAGATTACAGATGGATAGTTAATGATAGATAGATAGATAGATAGATAGATAGATAGATAGATAGATAGACAGATTACAGGTGGATAGATAGACAATGCTTTATAGATAGATTATAGATAGATAAATAGAAAGATAGATAGATGATAGATAGATAGATATATAGATAGATAGATAGATAGATAGACAATAATAGATCATAGGTGGATAGATAGACAATTCTTAATAGATAGATAGATAGATAGATAGACAGAGATTACAGGTGGATAGATAGACAATGCTTTATAGATAGATAGATAGATAATAGATAGATAGATAGATAGATAGATAGATAGATAGATAGACAGACAATAATCGATCATAGGATCATAGGTGGATAGATAGACAATGGCAGATAGATGGATGATAGGTGGATAGACAATGATAGAAAACAGATAGGTCGGTAAACAATGATAGGCAGGTTGATGACTAGATGGATAATAGATGGTACATGTTACCTCTTTCTAGATGGGTAGAAAGATGGTAGATGACAGGCAGATACGTGATAGATGATGATAGGGGACAGGCAGATACGTGATAGATGATGATAGGGGACAGGCAGATACGTGATAGATGATGATAGGGGACAGGCAGATACGTGATAGATGATGATAGGGGACAGGCAGATACGTGATAGATGATGATAGGGGACAGGCAGATACGTGATAGATGATGATAGGGGACAGGCAGATATTTTTCGGGATACTGTGCTGTGTGTGTTCCTCATTTATGCTTCCCATCTGGCCATCCGTCTCCTCCCCTGTTCTGTGATCCTTCTTGTTGAGGTATAAGTTGAGCAGAGAGTTGCCATGCAACCCCTGTGGTTTCCTCCTTCTCAGGGGAAAGACGCATTTTTCAAAAAGTCCAGTGTCCCTTTTAGGTCCCTCTTAGTTCACCCACCATGAACTCCCTCAGTAAAAGCACAGAGGCTGATTCTGTAAACTGTAGCCAGAAGCTAGGTTTCATTTTAATGCTTATGATTCAGTTTCCTGTGATGATGAGGAAATATTTGAAGTGGTTAATGCTATAAAGAAAACAGGTTTATTGAGTTCATGCTTCTGGAGGAGCAAGTCTGAGATTGGATGGCCCAACTGCTTTGGACCTCCTTTGGTGAGCCAGGGTGTAATGACAGAAAACTGTCTTACATCTTTTTCCAGATAGATGATAGATAGATAGATAGATAGATAGATAGATAGATAGATAGATAGATGATAGAAGATACATAGATACATAGATAATAGGTAGATGTTAGATATGATAGGTAGATAAATAGATAATAGATGATATATAGATGATAGATAAATATAGATAGATGGATAGATAGATAGATAGAGGATAAGTAAATAGACAATATTACAAATCATAGATACTACAAGATGATGCATAGATGATAGTTACATACATACATGCATTCATATATAAATACATACATAGACAGACAGACAGATGATAGAAAGCCAGACAGATAATAATAGATTAAGGGAGAGGAAGGAACTAGGGTCCTTCAATCCCTTTCAAGGACACATTTCAATGACCCCAGGACCTCCCTCATGTCTCTACCACTTAAAGGTCCACAGCACCTCCCAGTACTGCCATTCGAGACACCTAATCAAACCATAGCAACAGACACACCTTTTTCTGACTGTGTGACCTTGAGGGACTTTTGTGATATTCTCCTTTCCCCTTACACTTAGTAAGACCAGGAGGACCAAGCGATCTGGACGCTGGAAAGCTGTGCCTCATGCAGTCAGCGAGGCTGCAAGAATGTTGGTGTTGGTGATTGTTCCTACTCTCCTCTGAGAGCATAGCCTCCTTGGAATTTTCTTCAAAGCTCTGGACATCTCTCTTCTTGCAGAAAAGGCTAAATGGAGTATCTAACCTCTTTCCACTTCCTCCCCTAGGACAACAGAGAATATAATGTCCTTGATTTTGACTGCTATTACTTTGGCTAGTATTAACAATACTAACAGAACCCTATATCTGGTGGCTGCTTAATACAAGTTGATACTACATGGAGAGCTTTCTTTTCTGTTTTTTTTTTTTTTTGAGTGTGTGTGTGTGTGTTATGTGATGTATATATGTGCATAAACACGCATGTGCT